>NC_089788.1:22539694-22557194 GCF_040412425.1 Macrobrachium rosenbergii | reverse complement strand
GGGCAGCATTTCTGGGGATTCCCAGCCCTTGAAGACATCGGGAGCGCCGCAAGGCTTCGGGCATTTTAGGAAGCTAAGGATAGGTGAAGGCTGTTCAGTTTGGTAAAGTGGAAAAATGAACGCTTTTGCTAATTACATGTTGTACTGTGTTGCTGCGGCAGTTGCATTTATAATTGTACTGGTTGTTGGACTGCCCACTGCTCATGGAATACTTGCTGGACCCGCAGACCTGTGGGCGACTGCGGGAATTATTATGTGCTGCGTTCCCGCGGCATTAACATTTCTCAGTGTACTGGTTGCTGGATTGCCCGCTGCTCAAGGAATACTTGCTGGACCCGTAGCCTTGTGGAAGGCTGCGGGAATTACCATGTTCTGTGTTGCTACGGCAGTTGCATTTCTAATTGTGCTGGTTGCTGGACTGCCCACTGCTCAAGGAATACTTGCTGGACCCGTAGCCTTGTGGAAGGCTGCGGGAGTTGTCTGTAATATTGTGACTAATAAATTATACTTATACCTGGAAATATATGCTCGTCGTCGTCGGGACCGAGACCATAGTCTTACCAAAGAAAGCCTAATCATGGAAAATAACATTCTTTATGAAAAACTATTAGAGCAAGAAGCTTTGGTCGTCGAAAACTAGGGCAAATATCACGTTTGCAGGCGCAGGCGGAGGAAAGAGACGTGGAAAACCAAAGACTCAGATTACAGCTGGAAGAGAAGAGCGCCGCAAAAATAGAGGTGACCGCGTCCCAGATGAAAGAACTCCTGACGATGAGAGAGAAGGACCATCAACTCCTCGCCAGTCTCCAGAGAGAAGTGAAACGACTTACTGACGTGTGTGACTTCGCCCAGAAGACTATTTCTTTGCTTGAGGAGGAACTGGAAAGAGAGAGAAGGTCTAGGAGGAATCTTGAGGAGTCATATTCCAAAGTTTTACAGGACACTTACAATAGTCATGAACGGAGGATGGCTGAGGCAAAGGTGGCTATAGGCCAGCTTAATGCTCAAATCAGTCAGCTCCACCGGGATACGCGTCTCAAGGACCACCAGCTGTCGTCGCTGAAGGGAGAGTCAAGGAACAGGAGGAAGTCTGCATTGGATTGCAGTCGGTGACAAGGAAACTGCAGGAGGAAAACATTGGACTCATCAGAGCGAAGACTGGACTCGTGCAAAGAATCAAAAGGTAATTATGGACATATTTCGAGGTCCTAAACCCAATCATATCTGTCCTCCCCGTCCTCCAAAACCCCATCCTTTTCCTCCAAAACCCCATCCTTTTCCTCCAAAACCTCATCTTTTCCCTCCAAAACTGTATCCTTTCCCCCCAAAACCTCCTCCCTTCCCTCCAAAATCTTATCCCTTCCCTCCAAAACCTCATCCTTCCCCTCCAAACCCTCCTCCTTTCCCTCCAAACCCTCCTCCTTTCCCTCCAAACCCTCCTCCTTTCCCTCCAAACCCTCCTCCTTTCCCTCCAAACCCTCCTTGTTTCCCTCCAAACCCTCCTCCTTTCCCTCCAAACCCTCCTCGTTTCCCTCCAAACCCTCCTCATTTCCCTCCAAAACCCCATCCTTTCCCTCCAAACCCTCCTCCTTTCCCTCCAAAACCCCATCCTTTTCCTCCAAAACCGCATCCTTTCCCTCCAAAACCGCATCTTTTACCCCAAAAACCTCATCTTTTCCCTCCAATACTGCATCCTTTCCCCCCAAAACCTCCTCCCTTCCCTCCTAAACCTTATCCCTTCCCTCCAAAACCTCATCCCCTCCTCTAAACCCTTCTGCCTTCCTTCCAAAGCCTCATCCCTTCCCTCCAAAACCTCATCCTTCCCCTCCAAGCCCCCTCCTCCCTGCCCTCCCCTCCAAGCCCTCCTCCTTCTCCTTCCTCCTCATCCTCCAAGCCCTCCTCCTTCCCCTCCAAGCCCTCCTCCCTTTCTCAAAGTCCTCCTTCTCCCTTTCCCCAAAGCCCTCCTCCCTTCTCTCAAAGCCTTCCTCCTTTCCCTCCAAACCTCCTCCTCCAAGACCTCCTCCTTTCCTCCAAGCCCTCCTCCTTTCCCTCCATGCCCTCCTTCCCCTCCAAGCCCTCCTCCTTCCCCTCCAAACTTTTATCCTTTCCCTCAAAACCCTTATCATTTCCCTCCAAATCCTCCTCCTTCCCCTCCAAGCCCTCCTCCTTCCCCTCCAAACCCTCCTCCTTTCCCTCCAAACTTTTATCCTTTCCCTCCAAACCCTCCTCCTTTCCCTCCAAACTTTTATCCTTTCCCTCCAAACCCTTATCATTTCCCTCCAAACCCTCCTCCTTTCCCTCCATGCCCTCCTCCTTTCCCTCCATGCCCTCCTCCCCTCCAAGCCCTCCTCCTTCCCCTCCAAGCCCTCCTCCTTTCCCTCCAAACCCTTATCATTTCCTCCAAACCCTCCTCCTTTCCCTCCAAACCCCTCCTTTCCCTCCATGCCCTCCTCCTTTCCCTCCATGCCCTCCTCCTTTCCCTCCATGCCCTCCTTCCCCTCCAAGCCCTCCTCCTTCCCCTCAAAGCCCTCCTCCTTCCCCTCCAAGCCCTCCTCCTTCCCCTCCAAGCCCTCCTCGTTCCCCTCCAAGCCCTCCTCCTTTCCCTCCAAACTTTTATCCTTTCCCTCAAAACCCTCCTCCTTCCCCTCCAAGCCCTCCTCCTTTCCCTCCAAACTTTTATCCTTTCCCTCAAAACCCTCCTCCTTCCCCTCCAAACCCTCCTCCTTTCCCTCCAAACTTTTATCCTTTCCCTCAAAACCCTCCTCCTTCCCCTCAAAACCCTCCTCCTTCCCCTCCAAACCCTCCTCCTTCCCCTCCAAGCCCTCCTCCTTCCCCTCCAAACCCTCCTCCTTTCCCTCCAAACTTTTATCCTTTCCCTCCAAACCCTTATCATTTCCCTCCAAACCCTCCTCCTTTCCCTCCATGCCCTCCTCCTTTCCCTCCAAACCCTTACCCTTTCCCTCCAAATCCTTACCCTTTCCCTCCAAGCCCTCCTCCTTTCCCTCCATGCCCTCCTCCTTTCCCTCCATGCCCTCCTCCTTTCCCTCCATGCCCTCCTTCCCCTCCAAGCCCTCCTCCTTCCCCTCCAAGCCCTCCTCCTTCCCCTCCAAGCCCTCCTCGTTCCCCTCCAAGCCCTCCTCCTTTCCCTCCAAACTTTTATCCTTTCCCTCAAAACCCTCCTCCTTCCCCTCCAAGCCCTCCTCCTTTCCCTCCAAACTTTTATCCTTTCCCTCAAAACCCTCCTCCTTCCTCCAAACCCTCCTCCTTTCCCTCAAAACCCTCCTCCTTCCCCTCAAAACCCTCCTCCTTCCCCTCCAAACCCTCCTCCTTCCCCTCCAAACCCTCCTCCTTCCCCTCCAAGCCCTCCTCCTTCCCCTCCAAACCCTCCTCCTTTCCTCCAAACTTTTATCCTTTCCCTCCAAACCCTTATCATTTCCTCCAAACCCTCCTCCTTTCCCCTCCATGCCCTCCTCCTTTCCCTCCAAACCCTTACCCTTTCCCTCCAAACCCTTACCCTTTCCCTCCAAATCCTTACCCTTTCCCTCCAAGCCCTCCTCCTTTCCCTCCAAGCCCTCCTCCTTTCCCTCCATGCCCTCCTCCTTTCCCTCCAAACCCTTACCCTTTCCCTCCATACCCTTATCCTTGGCCTCCACGCCCTCATCCTGTCCCTTTCCCTGAAGGTCCTCTCCTTTCCCAAGCACAAGTGAATTTAGATGATTTGAAAGGGTGCTTGCCAACCTCAAAAGAAACAGGCAAAAGGAGAAGGATAACATTCAGTGCCAGGAAAGAGAGGAGGAAATCAGGGACACGAAGAAGATGATCCCGGACCTAAAAAGAGAAGATGAACAGCCAAGTAAGGACAACCAGTCTGAAGAGGAGGAGTTCTCGAAACAGCTGGCAGGGGAGGTTGATGCAAGACGGTGAGCTCTGGAAGGAGAACTACGCGGACTCAAAACCACCTCCACCACAAGCTGTGGCAACAACAATTCTTTGGCTGATGCATCGCTGCAGGAAGCCAAGAAGAAATGGGAGATGAGCTTAGAAGAAATCAAGAACCAGCTTAAGGAATTCTTCCCAGAAGAGTAATCGGATGGTGGGAAGGAGGACACAGCGTCAGGACTCCGCCAAAAGAGGTCACTGAAGAAGAGGTGACATCGCAGGACCAGACGTAAGAAAAACCGAGGAAGAAGAAAGAGGCTTAGACGAACTGGCTGAGAGCAGAACAACTCATTCAGGAGGATCTGGCCAAGTGCTGAAGACGCTGACTGGCTGGTGCTGGGTCCAGGGAGTCCTGCTCTTGGGGAGTGTGACTTGCATTCTCCTGATGGTGGTTGGAAGGAGTTGGCTCTAATGATCGATGTCTCCGTCCAGGATCTTGGTGTTCCTGTCGATCTGTGGTGCTTGGTGGGAGCACTGCAGATCGTGAGGTTGGAGGCGGAGATGGTCGATGTCTCGATGTCTCCTTCCAGGATCTTGGTGTTCCTGGCAGTCTGTGGCACTTGGTGGGAGTGCTGCAGATCGTCAGGTCGGAGGCGGAGATGGTCAATTTCTCCGTCTAGGCTCTTGGTGTTCCTGGCAGTCTGCGGCACTTGCTCGGAGTGCTGCAGATCGTCAGGTCGGAGGCGGAGACGGTCAATTTCTCCGTCTACGCTCTTGGTGTTCCTGGCAGTCTGTGGCACTTGCTGGGAGTGCTGCAGATCGTCAGGTCGGAGGCAGAAACAGTCAATTTCTCCGTCTAGGCTCTTGGTGTTCCTGGCAGTCTGTGGCACTTGCTGGGAGTGCTGCAGATCGTCAGGGTGGAGGCGGAGACGGTCAATTTCTCCGTCTATGGTCTTGGTGTTCCTGGCAGTCTGTGGCACTTGGTGGGAGTGCTTCAGATAGTCAGGTTGGAGGCGGAGACGGTCAATTTCTCCGTCTAGGCTCTTGGTGTTCCTGGCAGTCTGTGGCACTTGCTGGGAGTGCTGCAGATCGTCAGGTCGGAGGCGGAGACGGTCAATTTCTCCGTCTAGGCTCTTGGTGTTCCTGGCAGTCTGTGGCACTTGCTGGGAGTGCTACAGATCGTCAGGTCGGAGGCGGAGACGGTCAATTTCTCCGTCAAGGCTCTTGGTGTTCCTGGCAGTCTGTGGCACTTGCTGGGAGTGCTGCAGATCGTCAGGTCGGAGGCGGAGACAGTCAATTTCTCCGTCTAGGCTCTTGGTGTTCCTGGCAGTCTGTGGCACTTGCTGGGAGTGCTGCAGATCGTCAGGTCGGAGGCGGAGACAGTCAATTTCTCCGTCTAGGCTCTTGGTGTTCCTGGCAGTCTGTGGCACTTGCTGGGAGTGCTGCAGATCGTCAGGTCGGAGGCGGAGACGGTCAATTTCTCCGTCTAGGCTCTTGGTGTTCCTGGCAGTCTGTGGCACTTGCTGGGAGTGCTGCAGATCGTCAGGTCGGAGGTGGAGACGGTCAATTTCTCCATCTAGGCTCTTGGTGTTCCTGGCAGTCTGTGGCACTTGCTGGGAGTGCTGCAGATCATCAGGGTGGAGGCGGAGATGGTCAATTTCTCCGTCTATGGTCTTGGTGTTCCTGGCAGTCTGTGGCACTTGCTGGGAGTGCTGCAGATCGTCAAGTCGGAGGCGGAGACAGTCAATTTCTCCGTCTAGGCTCTTGGTGTTCCTGGCAGTCTGTGGCACTTGCTGGGAGTGCTGCAGATCGTCAGGGTGGAGGCGGAGAAGGTCAATTTCTCCGTCTATGGTCTTGGTGTTCCTGGCAGTCTGTGGCACTTGCTGGGAGTGCTGCAGATCGTCAGGTCGGAGGTGGAGACGGTCAATTTCTCCATCTAGGCTCTTGGTGTTCCTGGCAGTCTGTGGCACTTGCTGGGAGTGCTGCAGATCATCAGGTGGAGGCGGAGATGGTCAATTTCTCCGTCTATGGTCTTGGTGTTCCTGGCAGTCTGTGGCACTTGCTGGGAGTGCTGCAGATCGTCAAGTCGGAGGCGGAGACAGTCAATTTCTCCGTCTAGGCTCTTGGTGTTCCTGGCAGTCTGTGGCACTTGCTGGGAGTGCTGCAGATCGTCAGGGTGGAGGCGGAGAAGGTCAATTTCTCCGTCTATGGTCTTGGTGTTCCTGGCAGTCTGTGGCACTTGCTGGGAGTGCTTCAGATAGTCAGGTCGGAGGCAGAGACGGTCAATTTCTCCGTCTAGGCTCTTGGTGTTCCTGGCAGTCTGTGGCACTTGCTGGGAGTGCTGCAGATCGTCAGGTCGGAGGCAGAGACGGTCAATTTCTCCGTCTAGGCTCTTGGTGTTCCTGGCAGTCTGTGGCACTTGCTGGAAGTGCTGCAGATCGTCAGGTCGGAGGCGGAGACGGTCAATTTCTCCGTCTAGGCTCTTGGTGATCCTGGCAGTCTGTGGCACTTGCTGGGAGTGCTGCAGATCGTCAGGTCGGAGGCGGAGACGGTCAATTTCTCCGTCTAGGCTCTTGGTGTTCCTGGCAGTCTGTGGCACTTGCTGGGAGTGCTGCAGATCGTCAGGTCGGAGGCGGAGACGATCAATTTCTCCGTCTAGGCTTTTGGTGTTCCTGGCAGTCTGTGGCACTTGCTGGGAGTGCTGCAGATCGTCAGGTCGGAGGCGGAGATGGTCAATTTCTCCGTCTAGGCTCTTGGTGTTCCTGGCAGTCTGTGGCACTTGCTGGGAGTGCTGCAGATCGTCAGGTCGGAGGCGGAGACGGTCAATTTCTCCGTCTAGGCTCTTGGTGTTCCTGGCAGTCTGTGGCACTTGCTGGGAGTGCTGCAGATCGTCAGGTCGGAGGCGGAGACAGTAAATTTCTCCGTCTAGGCTCTTGGTGTTCCTGGCAGTCTGTGGCACTTGCTGGGAGTGCTGCAGATCGTCAGGTCGGAGGCGGAGACGGTCAATTTCTCCGTCTAGGCTCTTGGTGTTCCTGGCAGTCTGTGGCACTTGCTGGGAGTGCTGCAGATCGTCAGGGCGGAGGCAGAGACGGTCAATTTCTCCGTCTATGGTCTTGGTGTTCCTGGCAGTCTGTGGCACTTGGTGGGAGTGCTTCAGATAGTCAGGTCGGAGGCGGAGACGGTCAATTTCTCCGTCTACGCTCTTGGTGTTCCTGGCAGTCTGTGGCACTTGCTGGGAGTACTGCAGATCATCAGGTCGGAGGCGGAGATGGTCAATTTCTCCGTCTAGGCTCTTGGTGTTCGTGGCAGTCTGTGACACTTGCTGGGAGTGCTGCAGATCGTCAGGTTGGAGGCGGAGATGGTCAATTTCTCCGTCTAGGCTCTTGGTGTTCCTGGCAGTCTGTGGCACTTGCTGGGAGTGCTGCAGATCGTCAGGTCGGAGGCGGAGACGGTCAATTTCTCCGTCTAGGCTCTTGGTGTTCCTGGCAGTCTGTGGCACTTGCTGGGAGTGCTGCAGATCGTCAGGACGGAGGCGGAGACAGTCAATTTCTCCGTCTAGGCTCTTGGTGTTCCTGGCAGTTCGTGGCACTTGCTGGGAGTGCTGCAGATCGTCAGGTCGGAGGCGGAGATGGTCAATTTCTCCGTCTAGGCTCTAGGTGTTCCTGGCAGTCTGTGGCACTTGCTGGGAGTGCTGCAGATCGTCAGGTCGGAGGCGGAGACAGTCAATTTCTCCGTCTAGGCTCTTGGTGTTCCTGGCAGTCTGTGGCACTTGCTGGGAGTGCTACAGATCGTCAGGTCGGAGGCGGAGATGGTCAATGTCTCCGTCTAGGCTCTTGGTGTTCCTGGCAGTCTGTGGCACTTGCTGGGAGTGCTGCAGATCGTCAGGTCGGAGGCGGAGATGGTCAATTTCTCCGTCTACGCTCTTGGTGTTCCTGGCAGTCTGTGGCACTTGCTGGGAGTGCTGCAGATTGTCAGGTCGGAGGCGGAGACAGTCAATTTCTCCGTCTAGGCTCTTGGTGTTCCTGGCAGTCTGTGGCACTTGCTGGGAGTGCTGCAGATCGTCAGGTCGGAGGCATGAGAAGGTCAATTTCTCCGTCTAGGCTCTTGGTGTTCCTGGCAGTCTGTGGCACTTGCTGGGAGTGCTGCAGATCGTCAGGTCGGAGGCGGAGACAGTCAATTTCTCCGTCTAGGCTCTTGGTGTTCCTGGCAGTCTGTGGCACTTGCTGGGAGTGCTGCAGATCGTCAGGACGGAGGCGGAGACAGTCAGTTTCTCCGTCTAGGCTCTTGGTGTTCCTGGCAGTCTGTGGCACTTGCTGGGAGTGCTGCAGATCGTCAGGTCGGAGGCGGAGATGGTCAATTTCTCCGTCTAGGCTCTAGTTGTTCCTGGCAGTCTGTGGCACTTGCTGGGAGTGCTGCAGATCGTCAGGTCGGAGGCGGAGATGGTCAATTTCTCCGTCTAGGCTCTTGGTGTTTCTGGCAGTCTGTGGCACTTGCTGGGAGTGCTGCAGATCGTCAGGTCGGAGGCGGAGACGGTCAATTTCTCCGTCTAAGCTCTTGGTGTTCCTGGCAGTCTGTGGCACTTGGTGGGAGTGCTGCAGATCGTCAGGTCGGAGGCGGAGACGGTCAATTTCTCCGTCTATGGTCTTGGTGTTCCTGGCAGTCTGTGGCACTTGCTGGGAGTGCTGCAGATCGTCAGGTCGGAGGCGGAGACGGTCAATTTCTCTGTCTAGGCTCTTGGTGTTCCTGGCAGTCTGTGGCACTTGCTGGGAGTGCTGCAGATCATCAGGTCGGAGGCGGAGACGGTCAATTTCTCCGTCTAAGCTCTTGGTGTTCCTGGCAGTCTGTGGCACTTGCTGGGAGTGCTGCAGATCGTTAGGTCGGAGGCGGAGACGGTCAATTTCTCCGTCTATGGTCTTGGTGTTCCTGGCAGTCTGTGGCACTTGCTGGGAGTGCTGCAGATCGTCAAGGCGGAGGCGGAGACGGTCAATTTCTCCGTCTATGGTCTTGGTGTTCCTGGCAGTCTGTGGCACTTGCTGGGAGTGCTGCAGATCGTCAGGTCGGAGGCGGAGATGGTCAATTTCTCCGTCTAGGCTCTAGGTGTTCCTGGCAGTCTGTGGCACTTGCTGGGAGTGCTGCAGATCGTCAGGTCGGAGGCGGAGACGGTTAATTTCTCCGTCTAGGCTCTTGGTGTTCCTGGCAGTCTGTGGCACTTGCTGGGAGTGCTACAGATCGTCAGGTCGGAGGCGGAGACGGTCAATTTCTCCGTCTAGGCTCTTGGTGTTCCTGGCAGTCTGTGGCACTTGCTGGGAGTGCTGCAGATCGTCAGGTCGGAGGCGGAGACGGTCAATTTCTCCGTCTAGGCTATTGGTGTTCCTGGCAGTCTGTGGCACTTGCTGGGAGTGCTGTAGATCATCAGGTCGGAGGCGGAGACGGTCAATTTCTCCGTCTAAGCTCTTGGTGTTCCTCGCAGTCTGTGGCACTTGCTGGGAGTGCTGCAGATCGTTAGGTCAGAGGCGGAGACGGTCAATTTCTCCGTCTATGGTCTTGGTGTTCCTGGCAGTCTGTGGCACTTGCTGGGAGTGCTACAGATCGTCAGGTCGGAGGCGGAGACGGTCAATTTCTCCGTCTAGGCTCTTGGTGTTCCTGGCAGTCTGTGGCACTTGCTGGGAGTGCTGCAGATCGTCAGGTGGGAGGCAGAGACGGTCAATTTCTCCGTCTAAGCTCTTGGTGTTCCTGGCAGTCTGTGGCACTTGCTGGGAGTGCTGCAGATCGTCAGGGCGGAGGCGGAGACGGTCAATTTCTCCGTCTATGGTCTTGGTGTTCCTGGCAGTCTGTGGCACTTGCTGGGAGTGCTACAGATCGTCAGGTCGGAGGCGGAGACGGTCAATTTCTCCGTCTAGGCTCTTGGTGTTCCTGGCAGTCTGTGGCACTTGCTGGGGGTGCTGCAGATCGTCAGGTCGGAGGCGGAGACGGTCAATTTCTCCGTCTAGGCTCTTGGTGTTCCTGGCAGTCTGTGGCACTTGCTCGGAGTGCTGCAGATCGTCAGGTCGGAGGCGGAGACGGTCAATTTCTCCGTCTAGGCTCTTGGTGTTCCTGGCAGTCTGTGGCACTTGCTGGGAGTGCTACAGATCGTCAGGGCAGAGGCGGAGACGGTCAATTTCTCCGTCTAGGCTCTTGGTGTTCCTGGCAGTCTGTGGTACTTGCTGGGAGTGCTGCAGATCGTCAGGTGGGAGGCGGAGATGGTCAATTTCTCCGTCTAGGCTCTTGGTGTTCCTGGCAGTCTGTGGTACTTGCTGGGAGTGCTGCAGATCGTCAGGTGGGAGGCGGAGACGGTCAATTTCTCCGTCTAGGCTCTTGGTGTTCCTGGCAGTCTGTGGCACTTGCTGGGAGTGCTGCAGATCGTCAGGTCGGAGGCGGAGACGGTCAATTTCTCCGTCTAGGCTCTTGGTGTTCCTGGCAGTCTGTGGTACTTGCTGGGAGTGCTGCAGATCGTCAGGGTGTAGGCGGAGACGGTCAATTTCTCCGTCTAGGCTCTTGGTGTTCCTGGCAGTCTGTGGTACTTGCTGGGAGTGCTGCAGATCGTCAGGTCGGAGGCGGAGATGGTCAATTTCTCCGTCTAGGCTCTTGGTGTTCCTGGCAGTCTGTGGCACTTGCTGGGAGTGCTGCAGATCGTCAGGGTGGAGGCGGAGACGGTCAATTTCTCTGTCTAGGCTCTTGGTGTTCCTGGCAGTCTGTGGCACTTGCTGGGAGTGCTACAGATCGTCAGGGCGGAGGCGGAGACGGTCAATTTCTCCGTCTAGGCTCTTGGTGTTCCTGGCAGTCTGTGGCACTTGCTGGGAGTGCTGCAGATCGTCAGGGTGGAGACGGAGACGGTCAATTTCTCCGTCTAGGCTCTTGGTGTTCCTGGCAGTCTGTGGTACTTGGTGGGAGTGCTGCAGATCATCAGGTCGGAGGCGGAGACGGTCAATTTCTCCGTCTAGGCTCTTGGTGTTCCTGGCAGTCTGTGGTACTTGGTGGGAGTGCTGCAGATCGTCAGGGTGGAGGCAGAGACGGTCAATTTCTCCGTCTAGGCTCTTGGTGTTCCTGGCAGTCTGTGGCACTTGCTGGGAGTGCTGCAGATCGTCAGGGTGGAGGCGGAGACGGTCAATTTCTCCGTCTAGGCTCTTGGTGTTCCTGACAGTCTGTGGTACTTGGTGGGAGTGCTACAGATCGTCAGGTCGGAGGCGGAGACGGTCAATTTCTCCTTCTAAGCTCTTGGTGTTCCTGGCAGTCTGTGGCACTTGCTGGGAGTGCTGCAGATCATCAGGGTGGAGGCGGAGGCGGTCAATTTCTCCGTCTAGGCTCTTGGTGTTCCTGGCAGTCTGTGGCACTTGCTGGGAGTGCTGCAGATCGTCACGTCGAAGGCGGAGACGGTCAATTTCTCCGTCTAGGCTCTTGGTGTTCCTGGCAGTCTGTGGCACTTGCTGGGAGTGCTGCAGATCGTCAGGAACACAGAGATCCTGGGCAGCAACATCGACCATCAGCACCTCAGGTGGAAACCACTGCTGAGCGTGGCACAGGAGACCCTCCTATTTTATATATAGATGGATAGATACAAACATATATATGTATATATATGTATATATATATATATATATATATATATATATATATATATATATATATATATATATATATATATATATATATATATATATATATAAATATATAATATATATATATATATATATATATATATATATATATATATATATATATATATATATATATATATATATATATATATATATATATATATATATATATATATATATATATATATATATATATATATATATATATATATATATATATATATATATATATATATATATATATATATATATATATATATTATATATATGTATATATATAAAATACATAACACATATATATACATACATACATATGTATATGCATATATACATATACATGTATGTATGTACATATGTATATGTATACTCCTGTGTGTCTGTTTGTGTTTATGCACATCTCCATCATTCAGGCAGCAGAGCAATCATCGCTAATTCATCGTCCCCAATCAGCCCGCTTCGTCGGTAAACCGGGAGACCAATCATTGCTAATTCATCGTCCCCAATCAGCCCGCTTCGTCGGTAAATCGGGAGACCAATCATTGCTAATTCATCGTCCCCAATCAGCCCGCTCCGTCGGTAAATCGGGAGACCAATCATACGTCCTTTGGAAAGGGGTCCAAGATTCTCACAGCTCTGGGAAATTAATTCTGTGTGCTACTAGCGTCCTCTCCCGCCTGCAAAATGTCGACACGGTCTCAGCAGAGCGAGGATTTCAAGTTCTTCATGTCCTCAGGGAAGGAACTCGGCCTTTCCGGGAGAGAACTAAGAGACTGGGTACAGGAGAGGATGGACGCCATACAGGCAGAAAGACAGGCTCAGGAGAGACAAGTAGAAGCAGAAAGACAGGCTCAGGAGAGACGAGAAGAAGCCGCACGGCAGGAACGAGAAGCAGAGAGGCTGGCTCAGGAGAGACGGGAAGACGCAGAGAGACAGGAACGGGCAGCAGAAAGACTGGCCCAGGAGAAACGAGAAGAAGCCGAGAGGGAAGAAAGGGACAAGCAGCGTGCCCATGAACTCGCAATGCTGCAACAGAGTGGCCCTTCGCCTCCACCTGCCCCCCAGGGAATGAGTGCCTTCAGCCAGGCTATCGCCTGCATGCCAAAGTGGATGGAGGCCGAGCCGAGGTGTGGCTTGACAGCGCCGAGACAGTGTTAAAGGCCTGCCCCTGAGTGCCGCCGAACTCTCCCTGGTGTTGGGCAAGTTCCTTGGAGGAAGGCCTGATTGCCTACAGGGCCCTCCCGCCGGAGGAGCAGGAAAATTGGGAGGTCGTACGCCAGACTATTGCCAAGGCGTGCGAGATAACCCCTGAACGCTGGAGGAGGCGCTGGCGCGGGCTAGTGAAGGAGGCCAATCAAACCTGGGCAGACTGGGCCTACAAGTCCGAGCGTGCCCGTGCCAAATGGTTCGAGGCCGTGGGGTCACGACCCTCAACGATGCCATCGAACAAATACAGATAGAGAACTTCCTACTCTACACCCCGCCGGCCCTCGCCACGCACATCGCCGAGAAGGAGCCCCCACCTTAGCTGATTGCTGCCGAATAGCGGATCTATGGGACACCCATCACCCCAGGAGAGCTCGCTGCAGCGCAAAAATTACGCCACCCGCCTACCTATCGGGTGCCCCTCCGCCGAAGAATGGGCAATCACAGAAGCCCGTCGTGTGCGGGTTCTGTAAAAAGATCGGGCATGCCAAGGAGCAATGCCGCAGTAAACCACCCGTCTCTCTCTCCCGGACAGCCCCTAATAAGTCGCCTGCGCCCTCTGCCGGGGCAGTGCGAAGAGATTTCAGCCAAACCTTTTGCACGGCGTGCAAGGTTTATGGCCACTCTTCCTCATCGGCAAAATGCCCTAGAAATAATAAGGCAGGAACTCCCGCCGTCGCCCTGGCAGTAACGAATCCCGAGTCCTTAGGCCCTCCTGCCGAGGGTCCCATCTATGTGGCACCTCCTCGAGGTAAATACTCGGCACGCCAGGTCAAGGCATTTGACGACTCTGGCGCGCAAATTTCCCTCATAAGGAGGGACAAAGTTCCCTATGGAGCTATAATAGACCGACGCAAGGTCGTCACCATTGAGGGCATAAACGATTTTAAAATGATCCTCCCTACGGTCCAACTGAGGGTCACCCGACCCCACAGAGCCAGGACCCTTCGTCTCGCCGTAGCGAAACACATTCCAGGAGACTATGACGTCCTCCTGGGCCAAGACTTTGCGTCCCCTTTGCAGCCACAACCATTACGGGGTCCCCATTCCCCAATAAATCATCCAAATCCGAGTCCAGTGCCCGGCACGGCATCAGTGCCAGTGCCGAGGCCTCAGCCAGATCTCCCTTCAGGAGAATCTCGGCCTTCAACTCCTCTGCCAGTGCCCCTTTGGCGCACTGAGCAGTGCCAGTCTCCGTCCGTCCAGACAGACGAGACCACCACCACATCGCCACCAGCGCCAGTGCCAATGTCAGTGCCTGAGCTGGTCACCCATGCAAGCAAGTCGACCCCGCCCCCTCCGGCCGTCCCCTCTCTCTCGCCGCCCGCCGCAGATTCCTCCGCGAGTCATGATTCTGCCCCGCCTTCCTGGGCCGATGAACTCTGCGATCTGCGCCGGTTAATGTCCGAGATGGCGAACAAAATTCCTGGGTCAGTTGTCGCAGCAGCTGACCCAGATGGCACCCCTTGCCGCCCTTTGGCCTTGTGTGCTATCAAATATAACTATTTTTATATCCACGTGTTTCACGCACTTCCCCTAGTGAAGAGCCCTCCGCTCCGTGTAATTCTTTTTTTGTTTGTGTTTTATATGTCCTGGGTTTCTTACAAGGCCATTTTCGAGTAAAGTAATAATTGTGGAGTCATAAGATCCACCTGCACCAGGAAACATATAAAATATATATATACATATATATATATATATATATATATATATATATATATATATATATATATATATATATATATATATATATATATATATATATATATATATATATATATATATATATATATATATATATATATATATATATATATATATATATATATATATATATATATATATATATATATATATATATATATATATATATATATATATATATATATATATATATATATATATATATATATATATATATATATATATATATATATATATATATATATATATATATATATATATATATATATATATATATATATATATATATATATATATATATATATATATATATATATATATATATATATATATATATATATATATATATATATATATATATATATATATATATATATATATATATATATATATATATATATATATATATATATATATATATATATATATATATATATATATATATATATATATATATATATATATATATATATATATATATATATATATATATATATATATATATATATATATATATATATATATATATATATATATATATATATATATTATATATATATATATATATATATATATATATATATATATATATATATATATATATATATATATATATATATATATATATATATATATATATATATATATATATATATATATATATAGAAGGACTGTGTTTGTGAATGAGAGCTGGTCGGCTTAATCGATCCTAACCACTGATGATGTGCGCACAGCTTTATAGCCTTGGCAGTATTAAATTGCTGTTATCGTTCAGAGCAACAGACATAACACAGAGGCATGATGTATGGATACAGCTGATGCCATGGGCTATCCACTCCATTTTACGAGGAATAATTTCCGCCAACTTAACATAAATCAAGACCGGTAAACGTGGGGCCACTGCTGCTACTGGGGGAATCCTTTGCCCGTCCATTGCTTCCACAACCCTACTTTTTTTGTCGGGGAGGCCCTTCAGCCGTTTGCTTAATAGCCATCCGCAAAAACCTATGCGCTCTTTTCTCTTGAACTGGACGTATTTGTTTCTCTCTCCTAGTGGAGACCATCTCAAAGACATGTTACAAAAGACTAACAAAAAAGGAAACATCTGCAGGTCGAATAAGGAGTAAAGAATACACAAATACATTCAAATGTTCAGTTTTAGTGTCTGTAAAAGGAAACTATTGTGCCGGCTTTGTCTGTCCGTCCGCCTTCAGATTTTAAGAACTACTGAGGCTAGAGGGCTGCAAATTGGTTTGTTGATCATCCACCCTTCAATCATCAAACATACCAAATTGCAGTCCTCTAGCCTCAGTAGTTTTTATTTTATTTAAGGTTAAATTTAGCCATAATCATACTTCTGACAGCACTACAGGTACCAACAATATAGGCCACCATCGGACCGTGGTTGAGTCTCATGGGCCGCGGCTAAGACAATTTTATGGCCGTGGTTGAGGCCACCACCGAACAGAAAACTCGATTGCGCCGAAGAAACTTTGGCGCATTTTTACTTGTTTATTATTTCTTCCACATATTTCATAGGACACTCGACATCGAGTGAAGCTTCATCTAAAGTATAGTTTATAGCAAAATGTTAAGTGTTGTTTAATGTTAATGTGAGTATAACATCAACATTTACGCAACCACAACTATGACTGGCAAAAATGTATAGGATAATTTATTTACTAATTGCGCAGTCTATCTGTACTCGCTGAAGTTTTTGTAGAACAAATACTCATCTCAACCCGTTTCAAATAGGAAACAAAACTATTGATACTCTTCAGTGTCAACTGGCCGTAAGAAAAGTATGTGTTGGAAATATTATGGAGATACTCCTTTATTAAAATCAAATTACTTCAGCCAAAATTTCGATACACAATCGCCTTCACTTCAAGAAATAAACAATAAAAAATCTTAAAGAATAAGCTAAAGTTTTCAGAGACGGCAGTCAGAAGTTTTGATGGATTCCTAAAACTGTCCGGGGAAACTAATCTCTGGGAAACACTTTTCATTAGGGTTCTTTATCAGGTTTGAAATGTGGACGAAAAGTTTAGAATACAAAGAAGATATAAAGAATTACTATCTTTACTTCTGGATTGGCTTTCAACTCTTTTACTATTGGATCAAGTACTAAAAGAAAAAAAGGAAACAATAAAAAAAACTGGAGCTAAATTCCACAGGGAGCGAAACATAACAGCCTTTGTTTCCAACATGGAAGCTTTTTAAGAAATCGTGCAAATGGGAAAAGTAACTGAAAAGGTGTCAGTAGCTGGGAGTGAGGGTAGAAGGGATGAATACCCTTACACATTCCGTACATTTCCTTAACTAAGCACACTGTGTAACGCTATTCGTCATTAGGAAAGTTAAAAATGATTGACGTGGCGACCTAGGGGCAGCGTCTGATGGGAATAACTGAGGAAATATTAGTTAACCGGTTAAACTGTCACTCGTTCATTGGGAATGAAGATTATTCATTTTATCAACGAGTTAATATTTTAATTGTAATAGTAAGTCTTGCTTCAGCAACCTTGTTTACGATTTCATTGGTTCTGTCAGCATCAGTTTATGATTCATATTATATATATATATATATATATATATATATATATATATATATATATATATATATATATATATATATATATATATATATATATATTGTATATACAGTATATATACATACACACATATATATATATATATATATATATATATATATATATATATATATATATATATATATATATATATATATATATATATATAGTATATATACATTGTATATATACATACATATATATATATATATATATATATATATATATATATATATATATATATATATATATATATATATATATATATATATATATATACATATACATATACATATATATATATATACATATACATATACATATATATATATATACATTTACATATATATATATATATATATATATATATATATATATATATATATATATATATATATATATATATATATATATATATATATATATATATTTTCGAATCATGGATGAATCCTATGTGCTGAAACCTGCTACAAAACTACTCACAAC
>NC_089788.1:22519694-22534694 GCF_040412425.1 Macrobrachium rosenbergii | reverse complement strand
ACCAAGCTTTCGGAGAGATAACACGTCCAGTTGGACCTCTTCCCCCTTTCTTTGTCTATTATTCTATTAGTGAAGTGAAGAAACAATTGCAAGAACTCCCACGTCGGTCGTTGATGCACAAAGGTTCGTCCTAAGGTAAAGTCGCTTTTGTTCAAAACTTCGCCCATTCTTTTATCCTTTGTTTTCTGTATTTCAAATTTCCTTTGTTCCCCTTCAGCCACCACTTACGGTATATGTGTTCACGAAGTCTAGATTAAGCCAAATTATTATGTTGTTAGCTTCAACCCGTTATTCCAGTAAAATACCTAGGATTTAGGGTAAGCAAAATCAGGTTAAATCTCGATGCTTTTGTATGCCTCGCGTCCGAATGTTTGGAAGAACCGTTGCGTTTAAAATCAAATTCATCTCAAATATTCTTTGTTAAGGTTAATAACCCTTAACTGGCGACCTTTGGCTAATTAACGACTGTCTTTGAGGTTAACTTTTGGCTTCAAGTGGCAGGTTACGTGTAATCTTGGTTTGCAGGGCCGTGAAAACTACGTAAATTGAATAATACATGATCAACCAAGATTCACACACGTAACATTGGCGACCTTGCGTAGAATCTAAAGTACATTTTAGAGAAAGAATCTGGAGAAAAGGAAATTAAAATTACATTAATTCCAAAAAATAAAAGTCAGATATCGAACTCCATTTCATTCTTCCAAACAAGGAACGAGGCATAATAATAAGCAGTAAAGAGAATAGTATAACAAGTGTAGCGAGAATTAGCGTAGGAAAGGGTGCGTCGAGAGCAGAGTCATAATTTGTAACGGTTAAGACAAGGGCATTTTACCGCGTTCGGCGTTCGAGAAGTCGTTCAGTAACGAATCGTAAGACCGAAAAAAGCAGAGCCCATTTCATGTACACAAAGTAATGTAGTAATCGCGTCGGCAATTCCGATCGTTATTGTTTGCATATAGCGGGAATCATTCAAAAAACCGTGTCAGTGAAGTAGCAAACGAACTGAAATAGTAATTTTACAATAAAGGTACCGTTCAACAACGTAAATTTACGCAGGCAAGCCAGCATCTCTCTTTTCATTCTTTTGTTTAATCTCCGGGTGAGGAATACGATAACAAAAGACACAAAGTTGTTTGGTAATTTCGTTTTCCATCCTTAACGTAAAACACTATGCATGATTGGTATATTTAAAGTAAAATCTGGATACCTGCATTTGTTTCGTGCGTTGTTTTTGAATTTGGTGCTAAAAGAAAATAACCGCCATTTTGATTCCTCCGCTGTGTCTGCGCGGGTATTCAGAATTGTTGAACTGTTGGTGAGAGGAACCGCCATTTGACGTTTTCGCGCCGCCCAAGGTTTGAAATTTAGGCCTAACGGGACCTTGGCCGCCATCTCAAAGACCTTGTTATTGTGACCTCTGCCCGAGCCACTCTGGGGGGGCATTCTTTTTTTTTTCCCCTTCGTAGCGAACCCACCTCCTAATATCTTAGCTAGGAAAAAACCAAAAGATAATTTAGGCAGGGAAAGTTAGGCCTTAGTTAGGAGTAATAACAAGTTCCTATACGAATACCTACTATAAAATCATATAAAGAAAATTTAAAATTTTTACGATAAACTTTTGTGACGTCGGCTCCCGGGAAAATTAAGATAATAAAGTAATCCCTAAGGAAGCCAAGACGACGCATCTATATCATTTTATTAAGATCCATGCCATTGTGCATGTATAAAATCTTTGTTTACATGTTCTCAAGCAGCAAGAAATTAGCTGATTGAAAATCTCTCTCTCTCTCTCTCTCTCTCTCTCTCTCTCTCTCTCTCTCTCTCTCTCATCTCTCTCGTCATTCAAGTAGCATTCCTAACCTAAGTGTACGTGACCCTCTTCAAAGAAAGAACGGCCGACACTAGGCTAATTAATTCGAATACAATAAGCCAAATAAAAGAAACACCTCTGTCCCACAATAGATGAGGACAAGTTAAGAGTACTTACGATACAGTGATAAACTGTCGGTCACGAGTGAGGCCTGCTATCCAGACCGAAGCAAACAGTAGTTTTCACCCTCTGAAAAAAAAAGAAGGGGCCAGCACTGGGGCCGGTACTGGGACCAGCCACTCACGAGGATCTTTAAGAAAAAAAAAAAAAAAAAAAACCCAAATTCACTTTATTCCACAGTGCCAATAATTTGCAGCACTCATCACTGGAGTAGCTTACTTCTCTCTCTCTCTCTCTCTCTCTCTCTCTCTCTCTCTTTTACCTTCCCTTTCTCTCTCATTCGATTGTTGCACTCTGCAGGGGGTGTAGAGTGCCTTTCCTCCCATATAGCCTAGTTGGACTCCAGTAGAGGGTCCCTAGGAACACACTGGCACCATAAGTGCCACCAAGCAAGAATCCAGAAAAATAAATAAAACAAAACCAAAAGGGAACACAGAAGAGAAAGTTCTTCTGGAACCTAACCTGCACCAGTGCCTAGGGATACTGAGTGCCACCAGTGTGACCTGTACACGGCACACCCAAACTACAGTGCCACCTTTTGAAAGGGTGCCACGTCATTGAAGAGACACTTCCTCGCTGCCCAAGTACGCCCAGTCGACCCGGTTAGACGCCCTTCCCCACCAGAACCATGGCAGCAGAGCATTATAAAACTTTCCTGGGGCTGGGGACGGCGGCAGGTCTCAGCGGCTCGGAACTTACTACCTGGGTTAAGGAGCAAGTGGACGACTTGGCCAAGCGGGAGAAGGAAGAAAGACTCGAGCAGAGGAAGTATGAAGCCGAGCAAAGGCAATATGAAGAGGAAAGAGAAGAAAGAAGGAGACAGCATGAGTTAGCCTGCAAGGAAACTGAGTTAGCCCTAAAGGAGAAGGAGCTCGAGCTGGAGAGAGCGAAAATGGAGAATGCCGAAGCTATGGCTAGCCATCAAGCCTCCAGTCCTACACCTGCTGCATCAAACGCTCCAATTTCGAGCATCAATTCCCTAGTCCCCAAGTGGACTGAGGACGAGCCAGAAGCATGGCTGGAGGAGATCGAGGCTCTTTTCGATAACTACAGCACCACGGAGACGGAAAGAGCCTTAATACTAGCCAAGCATATGGAGGGAAAAGCCAAGGCAGCGCTTCGCTCACTGGAGAAGAGCCAGAGAGGCAACATGGCGGAAGTTCGTAGAGTCATTACCAA
Organism: Macrobrachium rosenbergii; assembly: GCF_040412425.1. NCBI lineage: Eukaryota > Metazoa > Arthropoda > Malacostraca > Decapoda > Palaemonidae > Macrobrachium > Macrobrachium rosenbergii. The sequence continues at coordinate 22,531,522 of NC_089788.1, read as the reverse complement.
GGCCTACGAGATAACCCCAGAAAAATGGAGACAACGGTTCCGAGGTCTTGCCAAGGAAGTCGGCTGGTCTTGGACGGAATGGGCATGTCACAAAACCCAGTCCGCACGCGCTGGTTCGACTCCTTGGCCTGCACGACGTTTGAGGATCTCTTCAATCGGACCATGCTAGAAGACCTTTTCCAATGTGTGCCAGGGCCCCTTGCAGTATATCTTAACGATAAACAGCCCTCCACACTTATGGAAGCTTGTCGCATGGCTGATTCGTGGGAAACCTTCAATCAGTCGCATAGCACCTCTCAGAAGCGAATCATCCCTCCGGCCTACCTCTCGAACTCCACTCGCCCGAAGAATGGACTGCCTAGTAGGACGACCATATGCAACTATTGCAAGAAGGGGGGCCACGCTGAAGCTGAGTGCCGATACAAACTCGGCACTAATAAGCAGCCTAACCCTACCAGCCAGGACTCCGCTCCCGATTCATCCGCTCAGCCCTCTCCTCCAACAGTTACTGCAGGCCACCGAGCCCATCCAAAAGGCCCGTGCAGATCCTGTGGGGCTGCTAGCCACTACAATGCTGGATCTCCGGCCTGTCCACATCATGTCCCCACCACCAAATTTGTCAACCTAATCAGCACTTCATTCTCTGCGGCTGGTCCGCACCGGATCCTTTACCCCGAGAGACTGGAAACCCAGTACATCTCGGTGGCCCCTCTTCAGAGCACTAGCCTGCCCATGACCCTCCCGGTCACAGTAGACACTGCGGCAGATATTAGCCTGATCGCCAGGGCCCAAGTGCCAGCCGGTGCTGTGGTTGACGAAGAAACACGGTGGGAAATGAAGTGGATAGAGGGCCACACCATCACCGTTCCTACTGTCCAACTCCAGGTTATGACACCTTGGGGCACGATACCCCACAGCCTCGGCGTGGTAGGTGGAATTCGGCCCGGAGTGGCCTTCTTGTTGGGTCGGGATCTTCTCTGCGGAAGCTCGTCACCAACGCCACTCCGCAGCCACGTTACCTCCTCCACGGAGGCCCCATCTAAAACTCTCAACCATGACAAACCTCCACCTTCCGCCCACCAAAGTGGTCCGCGGAAGGGGCACCACCCAACCTATTTCAGGCCTAGCCCTCTCCAATCGCGAAGGGCTGGCCCACCAAGAGGTCCTCCCCCTCCGCGAAGAGAGATTCAGGAGGAGCAGTACCGCTGCAGGACGTGCAAGCGGGCAGACCACTCCACAAATTGGGAGGGCTGCCCAAGCAAGCAACGCCCAGCGGACGCCCCCGAACAAAACTCTAGGAGAGGCCACGATCTCCTGCTGGGGCAGGAATCTCTGCCGCAGCCAAACCCAAGTCGTCCGAGAGGTATTGCACCTCCGGACCCCTTGTCAGGCATGCCTGACCCTCAACTGCTGCCAGTGCCACTTGCGAGCACTGAGCAGTGCCAGACTCCGTCCGCCACGGACGTTGAGCTACCAGTGGAAAAGGCCCCTATGCCGGGTCTAAATCATGAGGTGAATCCTCCTCCGGGAGATTTAGGATTCCCCATGCAGTTGATCATCGCGACTGGAGAGCCTCCAGCACCCGAAACTTCTTCTTTGCAAGATTCTTCTTTGCAAAATTTGACTCCAGGGGATGAACCCCTGGAGGATCGAAATGGTACCCCTTCCTTGGAAGACCAGGAACTGGCATCCTCGGATGCAGAAGTCGAGATCGCTCTCGCTCCGGTTGTCGCAGCAGCCGGAGTAGGGAGTCCTCCCGCAGCTTTTGCAGTTGCCCATGACTTCGCGCCCGCTAGCCCTCCTGGCCTGTCCCCGGAGTCGGTGCTTTCATCACCTGCTAGGCCAGCTACTGATAGGCCTTGGAGGAACCCGAAGAAGAAGAAGAAGGGGCGGAAGAGAGCCCAGTAGTTGCCGAGCTATAAGCTCCTCCTGGCACTAGTGCCCTCTCGGCACAGTGCCCTAACATCTAAGAGTGATCCTGGCCCCTTGCCCAGAGAAGGTAGCCAGTGTGATCTCTTCCTTTTATTTGTACCTAGCCTAGGCCACCTAAAAGTACGGTACATCAATTTAGTAACCTTGTTCTTTCCACTTACCACCGAGCCGCAGTAATCATGTAAGTAGCCTAACTAATTTCAGTAATCTTAACTATTGTGAAACGAGCCACGATGCTCGTGACACGCATGGCCTAAGACCTCAGTGAGGCACCCATTTATCATATGAGGCAACCCTCATGAATTAACTAGTAAATTTTAATTGTATTAAACATAAACCATGTTGTAATTTAGTTAGAATATTAACTCTTATGTTGGTGCTACGGTCGGGTTAGGATAGGTTAGGCTAGGGAATATCATAGAATGTACCACTAGGCTAGGTCTAAAACACATCTTGATTGTAGGAGGTAGCCTATAAAAACCGTGAGCACCTTCTAGTACTATTAGAATTAGGTTAAGTAGTAATTATAGCTCATATCCTCTCTAGGGTTAGGTAGTTCTGTAGCTAGGTAGGCTAACCAGGACTAATCTGCTCAGGGGAAGGAGAGTAACCTACGAGAGGCGAACAGCTTGCTTAGTATAGACCTTCACGCCCGAAAAGGGAGTGAAGGCCCTCTTAAAGGGGGGAGCTTTTATAAATATTTACGCTGTTCGCCCTCGAACATTTAGGGATAGAAATATCAGCCTGACTGAGACAGGGAAATTGCTTTGTCCCACGCTAGTGCGTCTTCAGTTCAAACCTTAACGTCCGTTGGAGAACGGGATAGGTAAGTGAGGCCTTTACCCTATAGGAAAATTTCCCTATCAGCCTTAAGAATAGGTGGTCCTAAGGTCCCTTTTTCCTTCCTACCTGTCTCTTGGCGAATGTTTTAACAAGAACGTGGACACCTGGGGTGACTGTTTTTGACCTAGGCTCGGTCAGAGAACTTCAGAGAGAACCAAGCTTTCGGAGAGATAACACGTCCAGTTGGACCTCTTCCCCCTTTCTTTGTCTATTATTCTATTAGTGAAGTGAAGAAACAATTGCAAGAACTCCACGTCGGTTGGGAGAGCCCGATTATTACTTTCGTTTGCATTATGGGTCGCGCGTGAAGACTGCCGCACACAACGCGATAGCAAACAGAGGCGTACCAAAGCTCTTCACACAAAAATGCTTCAGAATTGTTACAGTAAACTAACTCCAACAGCAGCATCAATAATGAAGAATAGTTATCGCTCAGGGGAATGACGTTTACCATTTGTTCAGAGATGTGTACTCACAGCCAAAATTCAGCCAACGGGCAATATTGTTCCTTCGAAGATACCACGACTCATAGAATAAGTGGGCTATTTTCTCATCAACACATAGACGCCATGACAGAAAACCATCTGTTAAAGAGCGACAGAGCACACTAGAAACGTGCACAAAGATATTGCTCTCTGACATCCGAAAGCGGTGTTATCGCTATTCAGAAATCGACCTCTGAATATTCGACAAGAGTCGGATCAGCAGAAAGAATGCACGAAGCAATAGGAACAGATTGCACGCTCCAAACTGTCGGTGACAGGTGCCGATTTTAGAGCGCCCAGTAGAACATTATATTTTGTTGACGTTTACATACGCTGGCAAAATAATATTTTTCGCTAGTGTATTTTGCAAGCTGAACAAGACAAGGAATTAATTTTCTTACACATATTTATGAAATTTAGCGCATGGTGTTATTTGAATATGATTATCGCAGTTTAACTTTCACTTTGTTATCATTACATGTCTTTCACCAGAACAAAAGCTTTCTCGAAGGAAAGTTGTTATTGTCTTCTGATTCGCTAAACATTTCTCAACACGATGATAGGTAGCGTTGAAATTCCAGATTGTAAAAGTCAGTAGTCGCTGATAATGTGCCAGCAGCAGAAATGGCCGTCGCGACAAAAATCAATAAATGGAGCAGCGGAGTTCACCAGAAATTGACGAATGAGCACGGAAAGACTCGTCGGGTAGCGAAGATACCCGCAAGAAACTTTTTACTGATGCGCCACTGCCCTAACGAAATTCGTATACATAGTGTCCAGCGCCCCCTTCCTTCTCTCTCTCTCATACATATATATATACATAGCAGTTACATATGCATTTATCAGTCGTGACCATGAGTTCAATCAGTGAGCATAAACATTCACTTCAGCACTGAAATAATATACTACATGTGAGGCTGAAGGGGTGAAGTTGATATTGCTCAAAATACCCAGGGGTTTGAACTGGTAGTCAAAGAATTGCGACCACAGTGGACGCATTTTACTTAAGCACGCGGCCAGCAAGACCTTCGTCCACTGGCTGCGTGGTTAAAATGCGTCCACTGTAGTCCTGAGTTCTTGTCTTCGCCGGTTCATTCACGAGACGACGAACTTATTACTTCAACTAAAATTCTTCGGTAAAATATACAAAATATATTATTTCCGAGGTAGAGCGAATTCGATATTAAAGGACGTTTGTAGTTTACTGATTTACATAGTATATATATATATATATATATACATATATATATTACACAATAAAACAGAATGAACGCTTAAACATTAACAATAAAAGAATTTACCCATGAAAATGAAATTTTCTAATTCTTATAAAAATATAATAAATAAAAATTTAAATGATAAGTAAAGAAAAAGTGGAATAAAAGAAAATTACTAAATAATAAAAGCGTGAACTTATGTCTAAAAGAGCAAATGATTTATCAGTTTTATTACAACATTCAACAGGACACTGAAAACAAGAAGAAAATACTGTAAAATGCAAACTTGCTTTCGAAAAATATTTGGGTTAAAATAAATGATACTAACAACAAAGTCTACAGAAAGACGATCCAAATATGTGAACTTAGTAGTTAATCTATTGAGGTGTTTGAATTTATTTTGATTGTTAGTCCTAAAGCTGTAATATATAGCAAATTTATCTTTTACTGTTGTTCAAAACAATTCATTAACGATTTCAAATTATAAAGACAACTATTACTTTCAAGTAATGCACAGCCGTAAATTGAAAATTACTACGATGTAAATTTATTCACCATTTCACACGAATTTACGTTAAAATGCAATACCGAGTAACTTACAGCCAATGAGAGAAATGCTGAGCGATCATCCGTAGCAGCAATATAAGCAAAGTCATTAGGCCTCTTTTCAGAAGAAGCAGAAACATGTTTTTTCCCCATTGATGTTCTTTGATTTAGTTCATCGATTTGCATTCATTCGAGAGAACTTTACCTGATTCAAGAGAAACATTTATCAATCTCAACGAACAACTCCTTACCTCTTCCTTGTTCTTGTCCCTGTTAGTGCATATTATAAATTTTTCAACTCGGCATAACAAGAAAAATACAGAAAAACAAATTTTTTCGAGAGTCAATACATAAAATAAATCTTTCGTGGAATTTAACAGTTCTGTACCATTCCTCTGCTCCACTAGTTCAGAAATTGGACAGTATTTCACTTTACCATCCCGAGGAAAATTGAGTAGGATAACAGTCAAGATAATGTTCAGTAAACGCTGCCTGTTATAAGCGATTCTGCGAGTGAAATCATTGTCAGAATGAGAATCATTCTCACAGTCGTTCGAGCTGAAAGTGCAAACACGTTTTCATCAAATTATGTCTTCAATCTCTCGAAATAAAGGTAAGACGAAACAAAGCAGGGGAATTTAAAAGGACAGTCATAGAGTGTTCGAGACAAAAGAAATTTGAGAAATTACGGAATAGTCAAGACCGAAAATGCTGAAAAGAAATGTTAGTACGCAGAGCAAAATGTTTGTATCATTACACAGAACTACGATGTTGTTGACAACACCGAAAGAAATGATGAAACACATCTAAGAGCGAAAGCAATCATACCCGAATGAATATCACGAAAGAGAGATTAATTATTTATATAGTTCATATATATATGTATATACATACATATATACATATGTATATGTATATGTATATGTATATGTATATATACATATACATGTACATATATAATGTATGTATATGTATAGGTATATATATACAGTAGTATATGTTTATATGTACATATACATACATATACATATTACAGATACATATATGTATATATTTATATATACGTATATATATAAAGTATATATATATATATATATATATTATTTATATATAATATATATATATATAATCAAAGTGAACACTAAGACACATGTGGCCTCTGGAGAGATTGGGATTGAATGTTACTGATTGTACTAGCCTTCAAATACGTCCTTTCATAATGAAAAACACAGGCTGGTGGGAGCGAAGGAAATCATTTAATTGTTAGTACCAGTGCCTGCAGCCAACGTCTGTTCAGCATTCGACGCAGCATCGATACTAAGTTCCTTTCAGAAAGTGTTACCAACTCATAATGTGAGAGCCATATTCAGAGGGAGCGTGATAGGTTTCAACACTATACATGCCCTTCTCACCAGAGTCTAAAGCTTCAAAACAGATGAAACGATACTTCAACACTTTGCAGAAGCTTATCAAACAGACCACATAGACAGTCAATGGTGCTCATCATCGCAATACTATATCAACACATCACCACGCCATGCCTCATCAGAGACAACCACACCACAAGGAATACGAATTTCTTTGCGTAACATTGGGAGCAGTGTTCATTAGAGCAGCACTCAGCACTTCAGTCGTTGTTTCGAGCAACACAGCAGGGCTTCTTCGTCACCACTGAAGTCAGTCCAGCTAGCATGCATTTCAGTGACCAGACCAGTGCGATGACAAGAACAGGAAGTCAGCTTCGTGAGAAATGCCCTTCGTTCACGTCGCGAAAAATCGATCACCGACCGGCGCGCGAACCAAGCCTTCACGTCGCTTCATCTGCTTTTAGCTTCCATGCCCGCCTTCGCGGGTCAGGCATTCAATAGAACGAGGTTTACCTCAGGTACCGGTCACAAACAGTAATGCCGCAGTAACGGTTCACGGGAGTAAATAATTAAATGAATGATCATTCAATAATTGTTGTAATAAAAATATTTTTCATACTGACGGTTTCAATGACATGATTATTTTATATAGCATATACATACATACATAGCATATATAGCGCTATATATGCTATGACACATACATATATTATAGTAGTAATGTATTTAAATAATAAAAGTCACTAGTTTTACTGAAGTTGAATCAACACTAATGAGAGAACACATGAATACACGAAAAAGCCTTCCATAAAAGACATTTCGGCTCACGTGTTGTACCTGAAAATTAAAGTCCGTCTAGTCAACGAAACATTAATATGAAAACACATATCAAAAGAATACCTTGATTATAAATAATGTGCTATGTATCCGGCTATTCATAAATTCTCATGAGCTTACTCCTTTGCCACGTTGCAGGCAACAGATGCAAGCCTTTTAAAATTAACAGGTTAATGTGCGCAATACTAATTTAATAAGTTACATCATTGCGCAATTTTCGATGGTCTTATTATTATTAACAAGGAAAATGGAAAATAATACATACAGCAGCAGCACAATACATACAGCTACATGCATACATATGCTGGCGTATGTATATAGCATAAAAATTTCTTCATCAGGCCTCAATTCTGGGCTATCAACAACGTCGAATTGCTGAGCGCAACACAGAATGGAGGGAATGTGGGCCTTAGCCAGCAGTCAGCGTTGAGCCCATGAGGTCATTTAGCGCCGAAAGGGAAAACTGAGCAAAGCAGCAACAGAAGAAACTCGCGAAGTCACATGAGCCATCAGCCAAAGAGGTGAAACGCAAGACGAAAAGAAAGACATAACGAGGCAGTTGCAGTCGAGGCGGTTGCAGCTGGCGCCGACAAAGCCAAAAGAACCCAAGGCGCAGGTACACCGACGGCACCGTTACAGGACGACGCGACGCCGACTTTCGTCAACAAATAAAATTAGGAAATATTTCCTGAACAAGCAGAAAGATAAAATTGAACAGATTCAGCGTTTATTGCCGTATTGAGCAAGAGAAAACCTTGTACACCGAAGACGTTCTTTCTCTCTTCTCTTCCTTCTTCTTCCTCTTCTTCTCATATGATAACTGAGATGGCAAATATATAGTGCGTCTGGGGCTTTAGATCACATTCGTCATTTCGGAGACTTACTGACAGAATAAATGATCCGTGTGACTGGGTCAGCAATATCTAGTACCGACGCCAATCACGGCAAAACACTGCCACGCAACAGGGACAATTCTTCATTATCTCGTGTTATCTTCTTTACTAGTACTCCTTCACTTGGAATTTGAAAGAGTTTATCTTCAGAATGAAATACTGCGGCAAAAATGACACCGAAAGATTTTGAAAGCTGAAAGATCGTTGTTGCACACATCGCCTGATTGACCGCTCAAGGGCAACGTGTCTCGACATCAGCGTTCAGGTCAAAGCAGTTTGTCGAGCCCCGCCGCAGCAGGTTATGTAGCTGCAAAGAGCAGGATTCGCAGTTCGTTCATCAACAAAGAGGCATAATGTCGTTAACCACTTCAGCTTTGCTTGTTGTTGGCCGGTTTGTTTTGGCGAAGCTAGCAGTGGTAATACCAGATTCAAGAACAATCACATTCAAATCATACCCGGCATTGAAAACCGCGACAAACTGCGCAGCTCATACCTTGCGGCCCCTCATATGCGGAGTTTAATGAAAAGAGCAGAGCAGAGCCAGTGCGGGAGGAGGGTGCACCTTCAAAGAAGCTGGAAGCTGCAGGACAGTCGCCTTTACCGATAGCTTTAACACTCGGCCTCACCTTCAATATGCAGGTTTTGCCCGGAACAAAAACATTATATACCTGTGCCAGTCCCTATTCGATTGAACACAGAGTTCTCATTTTGTTTGCCTATTTGTTTACTATAACTTAACAAATCATCTGTTAAAAGCAGAATATATATATATATATATATATATATATATATATATATATGTTATTGTTATTATTATTACATACATTATTATTATTACATATATATTAGTTACATTACATTAAGATACATACATAGCACATACACACATATATATATATATATATATATATATATAATATTTATATATATTGTGTGTGTCTGTGTGTAGCAGCGAATATTTGTCGTTTATTAGCTTAGGCAAAAACAATTATTTAGAATTATCATGCCAGAGGATGTTATAATAACATGAATGCTCAATGAATTTCTAGATTTCACACGCTCGTCACTGATGTACATACGCAAGCTTGGCAAAAAGCTTAATCAGTTATTTACATATATCGTCGGTGCCAAATAAATGACAAATACCGTTACGATGGTGAAAAGTGAGTTCACCAGCGCTAATACCTGAGTTCGACAGAGTTACAAGTATGTAATCGAATAAACATGAGAATCTCGCAGAATAGAAACAATACAGAAATAAAATGCAGGAATAGGAAAACACGATGCACTCGGTTCGAAAACACATCAGCAAAACAGAATTCTTCGCTGAGGTCAAAAGATTCTGCACCGACTGCCGTTCGCTTCATTTTAGTTGTAGCAAAAAAACTTTTCATTAAGAGGTAAAAACGACTCAGCAGTTAACGTCTGTCAGCCGGGGCAAACAGCTGGTCGCAGATGATGTCGTCGTAAAGAGCCCAGAAACATAATGGACTCATTTATGTTTATGCCACAAATAAACACTGGTGCCGATTCAAGAGTTTGAGATGAGTCGCTATGAGTCACACTGAGCTAGCGCCTCAGTCAAAGAAGAAAAGAGTTAAAACATTAGACATGTTAGTTATCACGAAAATTTCGAAAATATTTTCGCAAAGAGGTGTGTCAATATTGTAGCTCGCAGTCATTTTCAATCAAAGCTACTCAGTAAAACAGCTCATTTGGCCAAATGTGATGCAGTGTCTTCTTATTCATTATCATTTCAGCTTTAGTGTTAAGCATACCTCAACTACTTCCACTCATGAATATAAAAACAAATCTTCCTCTTATTCAGTGATTTCAAAACACTAAGGCAAGAAGAAATAAACAGCACAGCAGAGATCTATCACACAGCAATAACTTAGCCTCTGGTAGCATCATCAAGAAGTCAGTTAGCAGTAGGTCAAAACCATAGACCAAAAGTCCGTACGTCATGAACATGCTCCGAAATGCATACACTGTTGCCATCAACAAAAGACACGTTTCATTGAGCGTGTTGGCACGCAATGCCGGTTGTTGTCTTCGTTACGCCCGATCGCCAACAGAAAATGATTTTTCGCACAGCAGTTCATTTCAAAGATAATAGCCTGATCTCCATTAGTCATTGCTACCACTGGCTCTAGTCATGCAAAATGGCTGGTCCTCCTCTAGAGAAAAGCTGAAGACCATCAGTGTCCGGTTAGGTATACCTAACAAAAGATCACTTAGTTCCCGCCTGTTAAAACGTCACCAAATGTCATCAAAAGACGCACCAAAGTTTCCGCACCCAAGCTGTACGCAGTTTGAGATTCATGGTGCTATCAGCCGCATTGTACCCAGTCAACATGGCCTTCAGACCAGTGATATTGACAGGGTACCAGAAATTCAAATCGTAATATATACCGGCGGCAGTTGTTGTTTTTAAGCAGAGATTTTCGCAAAACTCCATATTAACAGAGCGATATCGTGTCCACAACTTTCGAAGTAGATCTTAGCTACCGAAAAAGTGGAAAAGAACCAAACGACAAAACAAATGTTGGTCATACGCAAAGTTTGACTTCGTTGACCGAAAGGCCACTGAACAGGCCACCAGATCAGAAAAGCATGGCATAGTGCTAATATTCAGCGACCGTCACACCGTGTCATTGTGAAAGTGCGTGCTTCAGGTCAGATCATTACCATCCGCCACAGCCAAAGCATGCTTAAACGCAAGAAATTGAGGCCGTAAAGGTAGTCACAGCGATCATCAACATTGAGAAAGATTTAGCTTAATAACTCCATTGAGGTCGTTTCTTCAGCAGACTACCCGAACTTAGCTTCTAAGCTTGCCCGTCATGAAAAAAGCCATCATTTATGAGGAGCAATCTATCAGCCTTTGCCATTCCATTGAGCTTAGAAGTCAAGCTCAGGAGAACTTAGAGAGGTTATAATGAGGGTGTGAAGCAGATCTTGCTCTCCAGTGGTGATGACCTTATGTGGTGGGCTACCCTTATGTCATAACTCTTTAGCGTTGATTCTAGCGTGCTTACCCTGGTAAGAGCTGATGGAACTAATGTTTATTGCCCTAAACACTCTTTTCTTTGTGAGGAAGCAGTGTGATGAGTCCTTGGTGTTGCCTCAGCCATACTTTCCTGAGCCTAAGTTGTGTTCAGTGGCCTTCAGTTGTAGGGAAGTCAAAACTTTATGTATGGCTTGACAGTTTTGTCGACCCAGGCCAACGGACTTTTCCACTTTTTTTTTATTTTTTTTTTTTTTTTTTTAGACTGCCAGTTTCATTGCTTCTAAGATCACTACTATTTTCCGAAAGTTAGTAGGACTTGCAAATTGTCGCTCTGTTTGCTGTCCAAGTGTCTTTGTAGGTTTTTTGCAGAAAATCTGCTTAAGATAATAACTTGCCACCAGTATATATTACGATTTGGATTTCCTGAAGGCCTTGGCACTTGTGGTGCCCTCGTGTCAATATCTACTGTCCTGCAGAGTGCTGTTGATGAGGGTGCAGAGGCATGCATGTTGGTTTAGATTTTAATGCAACTGTTAACCGTGTGAATCATAAAGTACTTAAGTACAACCTAAGATTACTGGAAACTGGTGCATCTTTTGATAATATTTGAAATGACATTTTAATAGGCAGAACCCTAAGTGTCTTTGTTAAGTATACCTTAGTTTAACCAGACCACTGAGCTGATTAACAGCTCT
>NC_089788.1:22504694-22514694 GCF_040412425.1 Macrobrachium rosenbergii | reverse complement strand
TGCAAGTGCTTGAAATATCGACCATCTGTTTCTTAAAACTTTAGACTTGGTGAGGAGGAACCTTCAATATGTGGTGGTTGAGCTGTCTCACACTCCCTCTGGAAAGAAAAAATATGTCACACATGGGTTGGTGGCCTTTCTGAGGTCTTGGGGTCATACTATTCTGCATCCGAGGATCTTTTGCAGGAGATTGTGATACAGCATCAGCACTAATTGAGTAATCACTAAATGATTTCTCTCTGTCCTGTACCAGTACTAAGAAAGAATTGTTTTTCATTATAAAGGATAATATTTGGAAGGCTGGAACGCAACTGAAAAGTGATTAATCCCAATCGTCTCAGGTGAAAACACATGTGTCTTAGATGTTCGTGCAAAGTTGTAAATTTTATATATATATATATTTATATATAAATATATATATATATATATATATATATATATATATATATATAATATATATATGTATGTGTATATGTATGTATATATATATATATATATGTATGTATGTATGTATGTATGTATGTATGTATGTATGTATATATATATATATATATATATATATATATGTATATATATATATATATATATATTATATATATATGAATTATATATATATATATATATATATATATATATATATATATATAATGGACATATATAAATGATTAATCTCTTTCACAGATTTAACATTATTCATTCAGGTGTAATTTACACTGCCTCTTAGATCTGTGATTTCTTTCATCGTCTTTCCGAGTGTTACCAGCAACATCGTATTAGTTCTATTGTAATGTCCTAAACATTTTCTCTGCTAGTTCTTCTTGGCTTCTTTTCAACATTTCCTTCAGTCTTGGACTATTCCATAATTTCCCCTCCAAATTTCTTTATCTCAGACCTCCTATGATGTCCTTAAATTCTCTGACTGGTCACCTTTATTTGTAGACCCAGAACATAATTCGATAAAGGAAATGTAGATTTCCTTGCCGCCTCAACTCTCAGGTAAGCACGACAATGGATATAAAAGAACAGATAGTTCTGTCCTACCACTTTGGACAATGATTTCTCGACAGAATCACATTTTCTTATGTCACCGCAACTTACGTCTGGGAGGTGGTGGACGAGCGTTCTGGACAAATATCTGTAACTGTTATATCCTATAATTTTCCTCGACTCCTTTGACCCTGGAAGAAATTTCAATTAAAGTGGAAATACTCAGTCAAATTTCTAAAGATAATTAGATTTAAGAAGTGGGCATACACAGAATAATTTAAATCTAATGAAAATTGTTTATGTAGTTTATTTGGCCTCTCGGAAAAAAATTTGTTTTCATAATATTTTTCTTATTTAATGCCGAGTTGAGAAAGACACCAACATGCAAATTTGTCTCTGCATAAAGCAGGGATAAGGGAATAGGGAGAATTAAGGGTTGTTTGCGTTGAAGTTGATAAATGTTTCTCTTGAAATCAAGGTAAGCTCCCCTCTCAGGGAATATGGAAATCGGTGAACTTAAATCAAAAAGTATTGATGGGGAAAATAATGTTTCTGTATACGAAGAAGAAGGAAATTTATAATGACTTTTTGCTTTTTTATATTGCCTTTTAAGATACGATAGTCAGCCAGCGTTTTCTCATTGAAATAATAAGTTGCCTCAGTTTGTACATTTTTAACGTAAATTGATTCGGTGTAGAATTCGTAGATAAAATTTACATCATGAAATGATTTTCATTTGAATATGCATTTAGATACCCAAAGTAATAGTTGTCTTTATAGAATTTTTGAGAATCATTGTAAATGAGAAATTGTTTGAACAACAATAAAAAAAGATAAAATTTGCTATATATTTTAATTTACAGGACTAACCAGTTCGTAAAATGTCACGGAAATTCAAACTTACCTCAAAATAAGATTAACTTTACAATCATAGTCCCGTATATTTTAAGATCAATCTTTCTGTAGACTGTTGTTATATCATTTATTTGCTTAAATGAGCACTTTCAGCCAGAAGAGACCACAGATTTTACAGTATTTTCTTTCTGTTTCAACAGACTTGTCCATAATTTCTGAATACTGAATGTTTGTAATAGTAGATGAGGTCCAAAACCGATAAATCAGCTTAACCTACTGCCTTCTTTTAGTTTATTGCCTGAGATTAGAACGGGGCTATTATTTAGTAATTTTCTTTATTCCACTTTTCTGCTTATCATTTAATTTTTATTTATTATATTTTTACAAATTAGAAAATTTCATTTTTCATAGATTAAGCTCATTTTATTGTTGTGAAACTGTTGTGTTAAACTTTTCATTTTAGTTTTGTTGTAATACATATATATATATATATATATATATATATATATATATATACATATATGTAACAGTGTTACAAACGTCTTTAATACTAATTTCAGCTTACTGAAATATACTTATATTTAATGAAGGAATTCTTTGTTGATATAGTTAAACAGCCTGTGGGTTGAATCAGAAGACAAGAACTCAGGACTACAGTGGACGCATTTTAACCCACGCTATTATCAACTAAAAAATTCCCCTTCGGTAACATATATGAAAATATATTATTTCCGAGGTAGAGCGAATTGGATATTAAAGGACGTTTGTAGCTTACTGATTGAATATGAATCACGTGATGTGATAAAGAGTCATATATATATATATATATATATATATATATAGAGAGTAGAGAGAGAGAGAGAGAGAGAGAGAGGGGGTATAGTTTTTTTTTTATGCAATTTTTGTTAAAAGCAATTGCTTTAGTGGCATCAGTAAGTTTCTTGCAGGTATCTTCATACCAGACGGAGTTTTTTCCGATTCTCGTTCGTCAATTTCTGGTGAAAAATACGCAGACTTCCTTCTTCCATTTATTGATTTTTGTCATGACAGCTGTTTCGCCTTTATGGCATTATCAAGCGACTACTGACTTACAATCTGGACTTTCAGCTTATTTATATCATCTTGTGGGGAGAATGACCTTGAGGTCAAGGGATTAATAGCTTAACCATTTCAGGCTTTGTTCTGTACAGAGAACATAACATGATAACAAAAGTGAAAGTTTAAACACGGTTAAATAAATATTCAAAATATAATACCATGCGCTAGAGTTTCTTAAATATGTGCTTAAAATTTAGTATATCTTACATGTGTTAGCTTGCAACATAAAAAAAGGTAATAAGAAAAAAATAATATTTTATAGCATATGTAAAGCTACAAATAAACAAATGTGTGTTTATACAGCGACTTGAGCGCAGATGTTGGCTTCCGGACTTCGCTGCGCTCGTGTCCTCCATAACGCACATGTACCCGGTGGTTTGGGGCGTACTGTCTGGTCCCTGCTGGCTCGCCGTGCATTTCTTCCGCTGGGAGGGGGAGTATATGATCCAATTCTGTCGGATATTCAGGGTCGGTTTCTGGATAGCGATGCTTACTGCTTCGATATCAAGAGGCAATCCACAGTTATCCTCTTTGTGCACGACCTGGGTGCTTTCTATCGCTCTGTAAAGATGGTTTCGTCATGAGCATCTATATAATGCTGATGAATGGCCTCGATTTCATGACGTAGATCGCCCCCGAAGGGTCCTTGTAGTGTGCCCGATGTAGTTTTGGCTGCGAGATTTACACATCTCCTCTGGACAAATGAATTTGTAAACTACGTTCGTGCACATCTCCTTCGGTCCTCCGGAGCAGTGCTGTTCTTCACATAGTGCCACAAGCGTTAGGCTTACTGTAAATTCTGAAGCTTATTTTGTGGTATGGGCTTTTGGGGTTACGCTCTGCTTTACTATCCAATGTTGTGTGCAACAGTCCTCCTTGTAGTAAACCTACAATGTAAACGAAGGTAAATAATCAGCCTTTAATCGTCGTGTTGGGATTGGTAAAATTCGTCCATTTTCTTTTTATTGAAGTTTCAATAATTTGATCTGCATAGCCGTTGTTTAATGGGGCAATATGAATAATTTGGTCAAGTTCGTTATGTATGTCTCTCCGCGATGCTGTGTTTGAAGGTTCTGCTGTCAAATACGCACCACGACAGACTCTTATATGTCTGGGCATTCTCTTGAGGCGTTCAAGCAACGGCCTGTGTGTTCGCCGCTTTGTATACAAGGTTGGGTTTTAACTGCCGTTCCTGTTGTTTTACCAGGGCGTCAAAAACGGTAAAGTCTTCTGGCTGATGTGCTCTGTGGCAAGATGAGCCCCGAGTTTCTTTCAGAGCATCTGCCAGTTTTCAGGCATCGTCGGTTTCTTTATTGTGACAAATATGTCATGATACCGCCCACTAATCTCAGGTGCTTTTATGTTCTGGAATAACCTTCTTCTGACGGTGGCCATGTACATATTTGCAAAAAGGACCCCTAGTGGAGATCCCATGACGACTCCGTCTACTTGCCGAAATAATTCGCCCCGATGAGAAAAGCGGACATCTTCTTAAATAGATAGCAGGCTCTTGTCGGACACGATCAGGGATGATGCCGATCGTTTCTTCGACGGGAACATTCGTAAACAAACTTTCAACATCGAGTGAGGCGATGTCGTCTTTGGGTCCTTTTTCATGCAGGAGGTCAGTGAACTCCACCGCTGATTTCAGTGAATATGCGCCAGGTATGTAAGTTACCAGCAAATCATTCAGGACCTTTCGCTATCCTATATAGGTTAAAACAATCGAGAGATGATGGGCCTTAGGGGTTGCCTGCCCCGTCAGTATGAAGATGTACCTGCAAGAAACCATTGGATGCTACTAAAGCAATTGCTTAACGAATATATATATATATATATATATATATATATAATATATATATATATATATATATATATATACACACACACACACGCATATATATACATATACATATTACACACACACACACACACACACACACATATATATATATACCTGTATGTGCAAGTTTGTGTGTGTGTGTGTGTACGTGTACGTGTGGTTGTAAGTGTAATAAACCACTGAAACAATTTAACTTCTGGTATTTTCTACACTTTTGAGTACACTTGTCATTAACTTAGATCCAAAATGTGGAAGAGTATAAAGTAATGTTGGATGTCAGTATCACGATTCAACCCACATCCAGGCTATGAGACGAAGGTTACTTTGCTGACTCACCAATTAGAAGGATGTAGTTAGGTCGACGACGTATAACTCATCTAATACTATGGATGCGGTTTTCAAAACTTGCTACAGATGTCTGTAGCACTTCTTATTACTTGCATTTGGATCTAAGGCTTTATGGTGACAAGAGTTTCCAAAAAGTGTGACGAATTCGAGGAGTTAAGAGGCATTGTATTATATATATGCATACATATATACATACATACATAAATAATATATATATATATATATATATATATATATATTTATATATGTACTGTATATATAAAGAGATAGATATATACAGTATATATATATATTTATATATACTGTATATATAAAGAGATAGATATATACAGTATATATATATATATATATATATATATATATATATATATATATTGTTACGTGTGTAACCTTGGTTGATCATATTATTCAATTTAATGTATTTTCACGGCCCTGAACCAAACAATATTACACGTAACCTGCCACTTGAAGCCAAAAGTTAACCTCAAAGACAGTCGTTAATTAGCCAGTGTCGCCAGTTAAGGGTTATTAACTCAACAAAGAATATTTGAGATGAATTTGATTTTAAACGCGCAACGGTTCTTCCAAACATTCGACGCGAGGCATACAAAAGCACGAGATTTAACCTGATTTTGCTATCTTAAATCAGTATTTACTGGAATAACGGGTTGAAGCTAACAACATAATAATTTGGCTTAATCTAGATCATGGAACACATATACCGTAAGTGGTATTGGCTGGGAACAAAGGAAATTTGAAATACAGAAAACAAAGGATAAAAGAATGGGCGAAGTTTTGAAAATAAAAAGCGACTTTACCTTAGACGAACCCAGCGAGATCAACGACCGACGGAGTTCTTGCAATTGTTTCTTCACTTCACTAATAAATAGACAAAGAAAGGGGGAAGAGGTCCAACTGGACGTGGCGACTCCGGTTTTGGTTCTCTGGAAGTCTGACCGGAGCCTAGGTCAAAACAGTCAATCGAACGCCTGTTGCCGCCGCCGCCTGCCGCATGCCGCCAAACATTCGCCAAGAGACAGGTAGAAGGAAAAGGACCTTAGACCACCGGTATTCTTGGGTTAAGGCTGATAGGGAAATTTTTCCCATAGGGTAAAGGCCTCACTTACCTATCCCGTTTCTCCAACGGACTAAGGTTTGAACTGAAGACGACCAGCGTGGGACAAAGCAATTCCCGGCCTGGAAATGTCTGAGGGCTAATGAAGGAATATTTATAAAAGCTCCCCCTTAAGAGGGCCTTCACCCTCGGGCGTGAAGGTCTATACTAAGCAAGCTGTCTGGGCCAGAGGTTACTCTCCCTTCCTTACAGAGATTAGTCCCGGGTTAAACGCCTACCCAGCTACAGAGAACTACCTAACCCTAGAGATATATGAGCTATAATTACTAATAATCCCAATTCTAATACTAGTACCAGAAGGTGCTCACATGGTTTTATAGGCTACCTCCTACAATCAAGATGTTTTAGACTCCAATAGTGGTACATCTTATGATATTCCCTAGCTCTGAACCTATCCTAACTGACCAGAAAGTAATTCAACATAAGAGTTAATATTCTAACTAAATTAAGCACATGGTTTATGTTTAATACACTAAAATTTACTAGTTAATTCATGAGGGTTGCCTATATAGATAAATAGCGCCTCACTGAGGTCTTAGGCTACGCGTGTCACGGCATCGTGGCTCGCGACAATAGTTAAGATTACTAAATGTCTAGTTTAGGCTACTTATGATTACTATGCTCGTGGTAAGTGGAAAGAACAAGGTTAATAAATTGATGTACCGTACTTTTAGGTGGCCTAGGCCAGGTACAAATAAAAGAGCAGATCACACTGGCTACCTCTCTGTGCAAGGTGCCAGAATTGTCCCTAATAAGTTGGCACTGTGCTGTGGCACTAGTGCTGAGGAGCTTATACCAGCAACTACTGGGCTCTCTTCCACCCCCTTCTTCTTCTTCTTCGGGTTCCTCCAAGGTCACCGCAGCTGGCTCAGCAGGTGAGCTTAGCACTGACTCCGGGAACAGGCCAGAGGGCTAGCGGCCAAGTCAAGGCAACTGCAAAAAGCTGCGGAGACTCTCACTCCTGCCGCTGCGACAACCGAGCGCAGAGCGATTCGACTTCTGCATCCGAGGATGCCAGTTCCCGGTCTTCCGGGCTGAAGCGCGTCATTTCATCCTCCAGGGTTCATCCTGAGTCAAATTTCTTGCAAAAGAAGAATCTTGCAAAGAAGAAGTTTCGTGCTGGAGGCCTGTCGCGATGATCAATCTGCATGGGGAATCCTAACTCCCGGAGGAGGATTCACCTCATGACGACCGCATAGGGCCTTTTCCACTGGTAGCTCAACGTCCGTGGCGGACGGAGTTCGGCACTGCTCAAAGTGCTCGCAAGTGGCACTGGCAGTTATTGAGGTCAGGCATGCTCGACGCGGGTCCGGAGGCAAACGGTGGATGCGCCCAGCAGGAGATCGTGGGCCTCTCCTAGAGTTTTGTTCGGGGCGTCCGGCTGGCGGCTATTTGTTGGGCAGCCCTCCCAATTTGTGGAGGTCTGCCCTGCACGCCCTGCAGCGGCACTGCTCCTCCTGAATCTCTCGCGGGAGGGGAGACCTGGTGGGCCAGCCTCGCATTGGAGAGGGCTAGCCCTGAAATAGGTTATGGTGCCCCTCTCCGGCGATCACCTTGCGGGGCGGAAGGCGGGAGGTTTGTCATGGTTGAGAGTTTTAGATGGGGCCTGGAGGAGGTGAATGGCTGCGGGGAGTGGCGTTGCGACGAGTCCGCAGAAGATCCCACCATCAGAAGAAGGCCACTCCGGGCTCGACTCCACCCCACCACGCCAGGCTGTGGCACGTGCCCCAAGGTGTCATAACCTGGAGTTGGACAGTAGGGAACGGTGATGGTGTGGGCTCCCCATCCACTTCATTTCCCACCGTGTTTCTTCGTCAACCACAAGTAATCGGCTGGCACTTGCCCCGGCGATCAGGCTAATATCTGCCGCGAGTGTCTACTGTGACCGAGTACCGCGGGCAGGCTAGCCTGGAAGAGGGGCCACCGAGATGTACTGGGTTTCCAGTCTCTCGGGCAAGGGATCCGGAGCGGACCAGCCGCAGAGAATGAAGTGCTGATTAGGTTGACAAATTTGGTGGTGGGGACATGATGTGGACAGGCCGGAGAGATCCAGCATTGTAGCGGTGGCTAGCAGCCCCATTGGCGGACCGCATCGGGCCTTTTGGATGGGCTCGGTGGCCTGCAGTAACTGTTGGAGGAGGGCTTGTTTAGACAACCGGGAGCAGTCCTGGCTGGTGGTGGTTAGCCGCTTATTAGTGCCGAGTCTGTATCGCACTCAGCTTCAGCGTGGCCCCCCTTCTTGCAATAGTTGCATATGGTCGTCCTACTAGGCAGTCCATTCTTCGGGCGAGTGGAGTTCGAGAGGTAGGCCGGAGGGATGATTCGCTTCTGAGAGGTGCTATGCGACTGATTGAAGGTTTCCCACGAATCAGCCATGCGATGCTTCCATAAGTGTGGAGGGCTGTTTATCGTTAAGATATACTGCAAGGGGCCCTGCACACATTGGAAAAGGCTCTCAGCATGGTCCGATTGAAGAGATCCAAACGCCGTGCAGCCAAGGAGTCGAACTACGCCAGCATCGACTGAAGGTTTGTGACATGCCCATTCCGTCCAAGACCAGCCGACTTCCTTTGGCAAGACCTCGGAACCGCGGTTCCATTTTCTGGGGTTATCCTGCAGGGCCTTGGTAATGACTCTACGAACTTCCGCCACGTTGCCTCTCTGGCTCTTCCAGGAGCGGCGCTGCCTTGGCTTTTCCTCCATATGCTTGGCTAGTATTAAGGCTCTTTCCGTCTCCGTGGTGCTGTAGTTATCGAAAAGAGCCTCGATCTCCTCCACCCATGCTTCTGGCTCGTCCTCAGTCCACTTGGGGACTAGGGAATTGATGCTCGAAATTGGCCGCTGATGCAGCAGGTGTAGGATCGAGGCTTGATGCATAGCCATAGCTTCGGCATTCTCCATTTTCGCCTTCCTCCAGCTCCGAGCTCCTTCTCCTTTAGGGCTAACTCAGTTTCCTGCAGGCTAACTCATGCTGTCTCCTTCTTCTTCTTCCTTCATATTGCCTTTTGCCGCTTCATACACTTCCTCTGCCTCGAGTCTTTCTTCCTTCTCCCGCTGGCCAAGTCGCCCACTTGCTCCAACCCAGGTAAAAGTTCCGAGTTTTCGGTGAGACTCACACGTCCTGTGCCCCAGGAAAGTTTTATAATGCTCTGCTGCCATGGTTCTGGTGGGGAAGGGCGTCTAACCGGTCAATTGAAGCACTTGGGCAGCGAGGAAGTGTCTCTTCAATGACGTGGCACCTCTTTCAAAAGGTGGCACTGTAGTTTGGGTGTGCCGTGCACAGGTCACACTGGTGGCACTCAGTATCCCTAGGCACTGGTGCAGGTTAGGTTCCAGAAGAACTTTCTCTGTGTTCCCTTTGGTTTTGTTTTATTTATTTTTCTGGGATTCTGCTTTGCGGCACTTATGGTGCCAGTAGTGTGTCTCTAGGGACCCTCTACCTGAGTCCAACAGCTATATGGAGGAAAGGCACTCTTACACTCTCTGCAGAGTGCAACAACTGAATGGAGAGAGAAAGGAACCTGAGAGAGATAGAAAGAGAGAGAAGCACATCTAGTGATGAGTGCTGCAAATTATTGGCACTGTGAATAAAGTAATTTGGGTTTTTTTTTTTTCTTAAAGATCCTCGTGAGTGGCTGGTCCCAGTACCGCCCCAGTGCTGGCCCCTTCTTTTTCAGAGGGTGAAACTACTGTTTGCTTCGGTCTGGATATAGGCCCACTAGGACCGATAGTTT
>NC_089788.1:22479694-22497194 GCF_040412425.1 Macrobrachium rosenbergii | reverse complement strand
TTGATAAAATGAATAATCTTCATTCCCAATGAACGAGTGACAGTTTAACCGGTTAACTAATATTTCCTCAGTTATTCCCATCAGACGCTGCCCCTAGGTCGCCACGTCAATCATTTTTAACTTTCTAATGACGAATAGCGTTACACAGTGTGCTTAGTTGAGGAAATGTACGGAATGTGTAAGGGGTATTCATCCCTTCTACCCTCACTCCCAGCTACTGACACCTTTTCAGTTACTTTTCCCATTTGCACGATTTCTTAAAAGCTTCCATGTTGGAAACAAAGGCTGTTATGTTTCGCTCCTGTGGAATTTAGCTCAGTTTTTTTATTGTTTCCTTTTTTCTTTTAGTACTTGATCCAATAGTAAAAGAGTTGAAAGCCAATCCAGAAGTAAAGATAGTAATTCTTTATATCTTCTTTGTATTCTAAACTTTTCGTCCACATTTCAAACCTGATAAAGAACCCTAATGAAAAGTGTTTCCAGAGATTAGTTTCCCCGGACAGTTTTAGGAATCCATCAAAAAACTGACTGCCGTCTCTGAAAACTTTAGCTTATTCTTTAAGATTTTTATTGTTTATTTCTTGAAGTGAAGGCGATTGTGTATCGAAATTTTGGCTGAAGTAATTTGATTTTAATAAAGGAGTATCTCCATAATATTTCCAACATACTTTTCTTACGGCCAGTTGACACTGAAGAGTATCAATAGTTTTGTTTCCTATTTGAAACGGGTTGAGATGAGTATTTGTTCTACAAAAACTTCAGCGAGTACAGATAGACTGCGCAATTAGTAAATAAATTATCCTATACATTTTTGCCAGTCATAGTTGTGGTTGCGTAAATGTTGATGTTATACTCACATTAACATTAAACAACACTTAACATTTTGCTATAAACTATACTTTAGATGAAGCTTCACTCGATGTCGAGTGTCCTATGAAATATGTGGAAGAAATAATAAACAAGTAAAAAATGCGCCAAAGTTTCTTCGGCGCAATCGAGTTTTCTGTTCGGTGGTGGCCTCAACCACGGCCATAAAATTGTCTTAGCCGCGGCCCATGAGACTCAACCACGGTCCGATGGTGGCCTATATTGTTGGTACCTGTAGTGCTGTCAGAAGTATGATTATGGCTAAATTTAACCTTAAATAAAATAAAAACTACTGAGGCTAGAGGACTGCAATTTGGTATGTTTGATGATTGAAGGTGGATGATCAACAAACCAATTTGCAGCCCTCTAGCCTCAGTAGTTCTTAAAATCTGAAGGCGGACGGACAGACAAAGCCGGCACAATAGTTTCCTTTACAGACACTAAAACTGAACATTTGAATGTATTTGTGTATTCTTTACTCCTTATTCGACCTGCAGATGTTTCCTTTTTGTTAGTCTTTTTGTAACATGTCTTTGAGATGGTCTCCCACTAGGAGAGAGAAACAAATACGTCCAGTTCAGAGAAAAGAGCGCATAGGTTTTTGCGGATGGCTATTAAACAAACGGCTGAAGGGCCTCCCCGACAAAAAAAGTAGGGTTGTGGAAGCAATGGACGGGCAAAGATTCCCCAGTAGGCAGGTGGCCCGTTTACCGGTCTTGATTTATGTTAAGTTGGCGGTATTCCTCGTAAAATGGAGTGGATAGCCCATGGCATCAGCTGTATCCATACATCATGCCTCTGTGTTATGTCTGTTGCTCTGAACGATAACAGCAATTTAATACTGCCAAGGCTATAAAGCTATGCGCACATCATCAGTGGTTAGGATCGATTAAATGACCAGCTCTCATTCACAAACACAGTCCCTATATATATATATATATATATATATATATATATATATATATATATATATATATATATATATATATATATATATATATATATATATATATATTATATATATATATATATATATATATATATATATATATACATATATATATATATATATATATATATATATATATATAATATGTAACATATATATATATATATATATATATATATATAATATATATATATATATATATATATATATATATATATATATATATATATATATATATATATATATATATATATATATATATATATATATATATATATATATATATATATATATATATATATATATATATATATATATATATATATATATATAATATATATATATATATATATATATATATATATATATATATATATATATATATATATATATATATATATATATATATATATATATATATATATATATATATAATGTATATATATATATATATATATATATATATATATATATATATATATATATATATATATATATATATATATATGTATATATATATTTTTATATGTTTCCTAGTGCAGAGTGGATCTTATGACTCCACAATTATTACTTTACTCGAAAATGGCCTTGTAAGAAACCCAGGACATATAAAACACAAACAAAAAAGAATTACACGGAGGCGGAGGGCTCTTCACTAGGGAAGTGCGTGAAACACGTGGATATAAAAATAGTTATATTTGATAGCACACAAGGCCAAAGGGCGGCAAGGGGTGCCATCTGGGTCAGCTGCTGCGACAACTGACCCAGGAATTTTGTTCGCCATCTCGGACATTAACCGGCGCAGATCGCAGAGTTCATCGGCCCAGGAAGGCGGGGCAGAATCATGACTCGCGGAGGAATCTGCGGCGGGCGGCGGAGAGAGGGGACGGCCGGAGGGGGCGGGGTCGACTTGCTTGCATGGGTGACCAGCTCAGGCACTGACATTGGCACTGGCGCTGGTGGCGATGTGGTGGTGGTCTCGTCTGTCTGGACGGACGGAGACTGGCACTGCTCAGTGCGCCAAAGGGGCACTGGCAGAGGAGTTGAAGGCCGAGATTCTCCTGAAGGAGATCTGGCTGAGGCCTCGGCACTGGCACTGATGCCGTGCGGGCACTGGACTCAGATTTGGATGATTTATTGGGGAATGGGGACCCCGTAATGGTTGTGGCTGCAAAGGGGACGCAAAGTCTTGGCCCAGGAGGACGTCATAGTCTCCTGGAATGTGTTTCCTACACGGCGAGACGAAGGGTCCTGGCTCTGTGGGGTCGGGTGACCCTCAGTTGGACCGTAGGGAGGATCATTTTAAAATCGTTTATGCCCTCAATGGTGACGACCTTGCGTCGGTCTATTATAGCTCCATAGGGAACTTTGTCCCTCCTTATGAGGAAATTTGCGCGCCAGAGTCGTCAAATGCCTTGACCTGGCGTGCCGAGTATTTACCTCGGAGGTGCCACATAGATGGGACCTCGGCAGGAGGGCCTAAGACTCGGATTCGTTACTGCCAGGGCGACGGCGTGGGAGTTCCTGCCTTATTATTTCTAGGGCATTTTGCCGATGAGGAAGAGTGGCCATAAACCTTGCACGCCGTGCAAAGGTTTGCTGAAATCTCTTCGCACTGCCCGGCAGAGGCGCAGGCGACTTATTAGGGGCTGTCCGGGAGAGAGACGCGGGTGGTTTACTGCGGCATTGCTCCTTGGCATGCCCGATCTTTTTACAGAACCGCACACGACGGGCTTCTGTGATTGCCCATTCTTCGGCGGAGGGGCACCCGATAGGTAGGCGGGTGGCGTAATTTTGCGCTGCAGCGAGCTCTCCTGGGGGTGATGGGTGTCCCATAGATCCGCTATTCGGCAGCAATCAGCTAAGGTGGGGGCTCCTTCGGCGATGTGCGTGGCGAGGGCGGGTGTAGAGTAGGAAGTTCTCTATCTGTATTTGTTCGATGGCATCGTTGAGGTCGTGACCCCCACGGCCTCGAACCATTTGGCACGGCACGCGCTCGGACTTGTAGGCCCAGTCTGCCCAGGTTTGATTGGCCTCCTTCACTAGCCCGCGCCAGCGCTCCTCCAGCGTTCAGGGGTTATCTCGCACGCCTTGGCAATAGTCTGGCGTACGACCTCCCAATTTTCCTGCTCCTCCGGCGGGAGGGCCCTGTAGGCAATCAGGGCCTTCCCTCCAAGGAACTTGCCCAACACCAGGGAGAGTTCGGCGGCACTCAGGGGGCAGGCCTTTAACACTGTCTCAGCGCTGTCAAGCCACACCTCGGGCTCGGCCTCCATCCACTTTGGCATGCAGGCGATAGCCTGGCTGAAGGCACTCATTCCCTGGGGGGCAGGTGGAGGCGAAGGGCCACTCTGTTGCAGCATTGCGAGTTCATGGGCACGCTGCTTGTCCCTTTCTTCCCTCTCGGCTTCTTCTCGTTTCTCCTGGGCCAGTCTTTCTGCTGCCCGTTCCTGTCTCTCTGCGTCTTCCCGTCTCTCCTGAGCCAGCCTCTCTGCTTCTCGTTCCTGCCGTGCGGCTTCTTCTCGTCTCTCCTGAGCCTGTCTTTCTGCTTCTACTTGTCTCTCCTGAGCCTGTCTTTCTGCCTGTATGGCGTCCATCCTCTCCTGTGTACCCAGTCTCTTAGTTCTCTCCCGGAAAGGCCGGTTCCTTCCTGAGGACATGAAGAACTTGAAATCTCGCTCTGCTGAGACCGTGTCGACATTTTGCAGGCGGGAGAGGACGCTAGTAGCACACAGAATTAATTTCCCAGAGCTGTGAGAATCTTGGACCCCTTTCCAAAGGACGTATGATTGGTCTCCCGATTTACCGACGGAGCGGGCTGATTGGGGACGATGAATTAGCAATGATTGGTCTCCCGATTTACCGACGAAGCGGGCTGATTGGGGACGATGAATTAGCAATGATTGGTCTCCCGGTTTACCGACGAAGCGGGCTGATTGGGGACGATGAATTAGCGATGATTGGTCTCCCGATTTACCGACAAAACGGGCTGATTGGGGACGATGAATTAGCGATGATTGGTCTCCGATTTACCGACGAAGCGGGCTGATTGGGGACGATGAATTTAGCAATGATTGGTCTCGATTTACCGACGAAGCGGGCTGATTGGGGACGATGAATTTAGCAATGATTGGTCTCCCGATTTACCGACAAAACGGGCTGATTGGGGACGATAAATTAGCAATGATTGGTCTCCAGATTTACCGACGAAGCGGGCTGATTGGGGACGATGAATTAGCAATGATTGGTCTCCCGGTTTACCGACGAAGCGGGCTGATTGGGGACGATGAATTAGCGATGATTGGTCTCCCGATTTACCGACAAAACGGGCTGATTGAGGACGATGAATTAGCGATGATTGGTCTCCCGATTTACCGACGAAGCGGGCTGATTGGGGACGATGAATTTAGCAATGA
Organism: Macrobrachium rosenbergii; assembly: GCF_040412425.1. Lineage (NCBI taxonomy): Eukaryota > Metazoa > Arthropoda > Malacostraca > Decapoda > Palaemonidae > Macrobrachium > Macrobrachium rosenbergii. The sequence continues at coordinate 22,491,962 of NC_089788.1, read as the reverse complement.
TTGGTCTCCCGATTTACCGACAAAACGGGCTGATTGGGGACGATAAATTAGCAATGATTGGTCTCCCGATTTACCGACGAGGCGGGCTGATTGGGGACGATGAGTTAGCAATGATTGGTCTCCCGATTTACCGACGGAGCGGGCTGATTCGGGACGATGAGTAGCAATGATTGGTCTCCCGATTTACCGACGAAGCGGGCTGATTGGGGACGATGAATTTAGCAATGATTGGTCTCCCGATTTACCGACGAAGCGGGCTGATTGGGGACGATAAATTAGCAATGATTGGTCTCCCGATTTACCGACGGAGCGGGCTGATTGGGGACGATGAGTTAGCAATGATTGGTCTCCCAAGGTAACGACAAACGGGCTTACTTGGGGACTAGATTGGGGATATATTTAGGTCTCCGAATTACCGACGAAACGGGCTCATTTGGGGACTGAAGGGAAAATGAATTGGTCTCACCAACGGACCGACGACACGGATTTATTGGGGACAAGAATAGAATATATAGGCGCCAGGAATTTCCGCACAGACGACGTCTGATCAGCGAGGGCGCTAGTTTTACTGACTTATGGGAGAAGTGTTATTCTCAAGGGCAATTAGGTGGGGGCCATCCCCACAATCATAACAGATAGGCAACACACGCAGCCGTAGTAACAGCACAAAACAAACACACAAAAAAAAACAGAACAATACAGAACATATAATGTCCGACCCCCAATAATGCAAAACAATTTGGTAGAGCAAGCAAATCAAACAAACAAATGTTTTCCTAACTGGGCCACGGAATGGACGGTCAAGGCCGTCTGCGCCAAATGAATGAACGACGTAAACACCGGGGCTTCCCGAACTGAGAGACAACGGTTGTTGACCCTTTTCGTCCTGGGCGTATAATATACGCTTTCGCTCCTATTTCTAAAACGAAAAGAGAGAGGGTAAAAATGCGTCAGCAATGCTAATCTGACTTTTGAACACGTGGTTGCCGTCGAGGTCTCGCGCCTATATCTAATGATTCGGTTTCGAAATCACTCGTTTCTACAGGAGGAATATGCGCACTATTCCTTTAATGATTTATCACCTGTATAACCTAATTGAATGGCATGCAAGCCGCGTGCAAAGGCTTCCAAAGCTAAGTTTCGGCGATTCTCTCTCTCGTTTTCCTCGGACATGCGCCCTACTATAAAAAAAAATTCCTAGGACTAGTCACGTTTTCTACAGTGTCCTACGCTAAATAAACACAGTTTACTTTACGCAGAATTTCCTTGGCCTGTTGCGCTGGCTTTTCAAAGGTTCGTAATCTGTCTCGTATCCAGCTTAGCTGATTTAATTGCTGATTTCACAAATTGCAACACAAACAACAAAAGGGAAGAGGGGATGCAATCATTATGAGAATCACTGGTCAGGTCGCCATTTTTATATGTTTCCTGGTGCAGGTGGATCTTATGACTCCACAATTATTACTTTACTCGAAAATGGCCTTGTAAGATACCCAGGACATATAAAACACAAACAAAAAAAGAAGTACACGGAGCGGAGGGCTCTTCACTAGGGGAAGTGCGTGAAACACGTTGATATAAAAATAGTTATATTTGATAGCACACAAGGTCAAAGGGAAAATTAACTGAAAATACGGTAAATTACTGCCGTAGAAGTCCTCCCGAAGGGGGAGCTTGGGAATGCCAGGAACACGGACCAAGGATAATTCTGCTACAGGCGTCTTTCTGAAACGATATTTGGACCCATGTTACACATCTAATGCTGGAATTTGGGGATTGAATTACTCGGGGGGTGCACTGAAGGCGCCAAGGACTCCCGAGGAGTTACTTGTGACTCAGAGGAAAGAAGCTGTGAACACATGGGCCTGGCTTGAACCAAGGAATATCAGGGAACACAAAGTTATAGGACCAGAGATTAATACATGCAAAAGGGCTAAGTAATCGTGACTAGCAACTCGTTTTGGGTACATTACCACATTTGTAGGGGCGTAGGGCTGACGACGTCTTCTGCCGAGAACCACGTGTGGGAGCGTGGACAAATGGTAGCCTCCCTCTCCAAGGTATTTCTTCAAGTCGTAGATTGGGGCGGAAAAGGGCGCCCTTGGGTTGATGAAAAGGCCGCCGTTTAATGTCAGCTCTCGTTTGGGAGACTTGCAATCCCCCTTGCAGTCTTCTAAGGCCACGTGGAATGGAACACGGGGCACAAAGGGGGGCGATGGGATCCACGTGGCGGCGAGCGGAAGAGGAGGGCAGGGGCAAAGGCCTGCAGAGGCGTGACTGCTTGGCTTAAACTAGCGACCGCGTGTGAGAGAGAGCTGTCCTGGCCCTGACCTTTTATTGCTTCTGGACAGGGTAGGGGGGATGTCCTGACCCAGGTCGCCGACGCGGATATATCATAGAAAACGATCTTACTTCCTGTACCAAAGAAAACAGTGCAAAGCCAGATTACTGTCCCCAAACTATTATATTCTCTGAGCCCCTATACCCTGACCTTCAAAGGTTCAAACCAACCCAAAGCAGGAAAGGAGAACAGTTTCCTAGCATATTTTGGCGCTACTACTTTACAATATATATATATATATATATATATATATATATATATATATATATATATATATATATATATATATATATATATATATATATATATATATATATATATATATATATATATATATATATATATATATATATATATATATATATATATATATATATATATATATATATATATATATATATATATATATATATATATATATATATATATATATATATATATATATATATATATATATATATATATATATATATATATATATATATATATATATATATATATATATATATATATATATATATATATATATATATATATATATATATATATATATATATATATATATATATATATATATATATATATATATATATATATATATATATATATATATATATATATATATATATATATATATATATATATATATATATATATATATGTATATATATAATATATATATATATATATATAATATATATACTTATATATATATATATATATATATATATATATATATATATATATATATATATATATATATATATATATATATATATATATATATATATATATATATATATATATATATATAGTTGTGTAATAATACTTGAACAGTACTACATATATACTTATATATATATATATATATATATATATATATATATATATATATATATATATATATATATATATATATATATATATATATATATATATATATATATATATATATATATTATAATATATATATTATTATATTTATATATATATATATATATATATATATATATATATATATATATATATATATATATATATATATATATATATATATATATATATATATATATATATATATATTGTTATATATATATATATATATATATATATATATATATATATATATATATATATATATATATATATATATATATATATATAGTCACGAAGTGTTTTTTACCCAGTTATTACACAACTAATCACAGAATTCGAAAATTTACCTCACTTCATCCAGATACCTGAACTCTCATAACAATAAAATTACGAGTAAGTACTCTGAAGGTAACAGTGATCCCTTCAAAAGCTCATTAATCACGTGAAAAAATCAAACTAATTTTATTAAAACAAGTGAGAGGTATCAACAATTAAACAACAAATATACTTGTGTAAAATGGCATCAATCCATCAAAAACTGTAACTGTTTCCCTGGTCTAAATTCATTTCAGCAAAACTAAGGGAACAAAACATGTTTATCACTTTGTCCTATGCATACAGTTAATCCTTTTCACTTTTGGTCAATAAATGAAACACTATTTTTTAATACAAGAATTTATTTTTAAATTCAAAATTTTTAATAGAATTCACAAAAAAAAAGTAAGTATAGCTTAGTTTTACCAGACCACTGAGCTGATTAACAGCTCTCCTAGGGCTGGCCCGAAGGATTAGACTTATTTTACGTGGCTAAGAACCAATTGGTTACTTAGCAACGGGACCTACAGCTTATTGTGGAATCCGAACCACATTATAGCGAGAAATGAATTTCTATCACCAGAAATAAATTCCTCTAACTCTTCATCAGCCGGCGGCGGGAATCGAACTCCGGCCCATCGAATGACGGTCTGAAGCTCAACCAACTCGGCCAACAAAGGGCTAATAGAATTCACAAACTGAAAGATTTACTATTACTTGAAAACAGCATAAAAATTTAAATAATACTTGAGTTGAATTATTAAACAAAACTAAATCACAAAACTTTCATTTATCAAGAAATTAAATTAATCAAGCAAAATTAAAACTATGAAGAATTGCTCAAGATTTGGAAAGAAAATCTTAAACAAATTAAATCAAGTATGCAAAGTTAAATTATCAAGAAATATTTAAAATGCTAAGTAAATAAATGTTAAATCACCAATATATAAAATGTGAAAAATCAAGAAATGGCAAACACAATAACACAAAAATACATAAAAGATTTATCAATAATAATTTCACAATGGTAAATTTCCCTAAAATACGTTATTATGCCATGGTAATAATAAGTAATATTCACTTTACCTTACACAAGCTTGTGAAAACCTTTGCCAAATCATCTCAACAGCTGCTTTAGATTCGCAAAACACACTTTTTTTGGGGCGCCTTTAAAACTTTCCCTACGTTCAGATCTCAAAAGCTAAGATTAATACCAGTGACCACACAAATATTCTACGTTAATAATTTCTCCCTTTTGAAGAGAGAGAGAGAGAGAGAGAGAGAGAGAGAACCAACACTAACGGTCTTTGAAATCAGACTGAGCAAAATTTAGGATCCCAGTGGGAAATGAAACAATCAGATAACGTCAGAACAGTACATGATCAGAGCAATGCAATCCTACAAAATATGACATAATCGATCAAGATACATGCATTTACTCCCAAAAAGGTGTATATGGCTCGAAAAAAAAATCGTATGGGACGAAGCTCTTAATGAAATCTCAACATGATCAAAACAGACGGTGAGTGGCCAGCCACAAACGGCATGCTTTCAAGACGAAGAACCAAAGTTGGTTTCCAGAACAGTATATGAAACATTGCGAAATCATTCATCTTTTTCTCGTATGACACAAAACCTTACATGACTCAATTGCCATTCCCTCTCTTGTCAGCCTGTTATCTCTCGCGACAACAACTGAACCAAAACACAACATACAAAATCAAAAGTACAGAACACTTGTTGCTAAGGGACAAAATGTGGATCACATACTACGTTATTATTAAAACATGTTACTGATTCTAAATTATGCTGTTAAGCTATCCAAATCAATAGCTCTTATGAAATCTGACATTACATTACATGTGATACTTCAACAATTATTATAACTACACACAATACATTACCACCAGAACAGTAAATACATCAAAATCATAGAATGATATACATATTACAAGTCAACATCATGAAATTCCTCCCCCAAGAAGGTTAGTTATCCTGGGTTTGAATCCAATGATTAACAGTGGGATAAATAATCTGCAATTACATTGTTCTTTCCAAAAATGCTCCCCATCTTTACACAGGAGGCTTACAAAATTAGTCATGGGAGATACTATGGCTGAGAAACTTGGACATGATCGGCGATAAAATCCAGCCATGCCCAAAAATCTTTGTAGCCGTTTCCTGGTAGTAGTGGGGGTACCCTTATGGATACCTTCAACATTAGCGTCAACAGGAGCAAGAAGGCCTTTTCCAACTTCAAATGCCAGATACTGAACAGTTGCCTTCCCAAACTCACTTTTTGGCAAGTTGATTGTTAGTCCTGCTTCCCATAGTTTCTTGAACACTTTCCTTAATATCTTTAGATGTTATTCCCATGTATTAGAATAAATCACAACATCATCAAGGTAAACGCCTACTCCTTCTATAGATCATAGCAGTTTATCCATCACTCGTTGGAATGTTGCAGGTGCATTCATCAGACCAAACTGCAAAACAGTGTAGTGATACAGTCCAAAAGGAGTAATGAAAGCTGACAGCAACTTAGCATTCTCATCTAAAGGAATTTGATATCCTTTCAACAAGTCTTATCCTGGAAACAAATTTGGCTTGCCCAATATTATCAAGTAATTGACCAATAAGAGGCAAGGGATAATTGTCAGCCACACTGATGGAATACAGTTTCCTATAATCAGTACACATCCTAAATGAGCCATCTGGTTTCTTCACTAACACACAAGGAGAACTATAATGACTTGAACTGGGTTCTGCTAATCCATGCTGCATCAAATATTCAACTTCTTTCTTCAAAACACCTCAATGATAAGGTAATAAGTGATAAGCTCTCTGTTTAAAAGGTTTTCCATCTTCTCTGATCTTTATCTCATGCTTTGTCAGATCAGTACGCCTAGGTACATCTGCAAAAATTTCAGGGAACTTCGAATCACGCCACTTAATTCACTACTTTTCTCAACATTCAGATGTTTTAGTTTATCCTCCAAATTTTCCAATATGGAAGAATTGTTCATCTTGCTTTCAGCTCCCAATTCGTAGCCATCAATGTTCTCTGTAGATGAAGTTGTCTGTGTTATTGACACTGTTTCAGTTTTAGTCTCTGAGAAGTAAGGTTTCAAAAGATTCAAATGTATCTCCCTCTGTTGTTTCCTTCTTCCTGGTGTTTCAATTAAATAAGTTTGGTCACTTGACTTCTCTATTATCCCATAAGGACCTTGATCTTCTTTTCATGTTCTCTTGACTTATTTTCAGAATTTCAAAAGAGAATTTTCTAATTTCTCTTAACCTTTTCCTCAAATTCTTCACATATTCTCTTTGGATTTCCTCTTGATTTTCTTCCCAATTCTCCGCAAGAATCTTCAACGGACCTCTCACGTCTCGACCAAAACTCTTTTCATTAGGTGAACGGCCCCTACTTTCTTGATAAGAATTCCTAACTTCAAACAACATCAAGGGTAAATAAGTATCCCATTCTCTTCCTGATTTATAACAGTATTTTGTTAACATACTTTTCAATGTCTGGCGGAACCTTTCCAAGGCTCCTTGAGTCTCTGGATGATAAACAGTTGATAATTGTTGTTGCACTCCTAATAAGTTCATGACATCCTGGAACAATTTTGAAGTAAAGTTCGTTCCTCTATCACTTTGCACAATTTCTGGTATTCCAAACTTGGAGAAAAACTCCATCAACTTCTCAGCAATTACCTTGGCACTTATACTTCTTACAGGAATCGCCTCAGGATACCTTGTCACTGGACACATTAATGTTACCAGATATTCATTTCCTTTCTTTGTTTTCGGAAGCGGCCCAACCACACCTGTAATCACCTTGCTAAAGGGTTCTCCTCTAACTTCTATGGGTTGTAGTGGTGGGGGGGGCTCGCTTTCTGAACGGTTTCATTTGGTTTTCCAGCTATCTGGCATGTGTGACACTCTACAAAACCAGCTAGCGTCCTTGTGAAGTCCAGGCAAGAAAAAATACTTCATATTCTTCTCAACAGTCTTCCTGATTCCCATTTGTTCTGACTTGTGCACTACTGCTACCCCTGCCTTCTCAATGGATATGGAATCAAAATTTGATGATATCACCCCACTCAGCATTTCCTGGTATATCTGCAGGTTGATCCTTCCTCATTAGCAATCCTTCCTTTAGATAATAACAGGTATGAGTTTGTTGCATCTCTTCTTGATCAACAACTCTGAAGAACAAATCAGCCAACACTGTATCCTTCTTCTGCAGTTCCATTAGCTTCTCTTTAGTCACTTGACCAGCTTCAAGGGCTGAACTCTCAAAATCTGCTAACTCTGCTACTGTATTTTCACTACTATCATCAGGAACACTCTGACTACTCCGAGTCTCTTCTAGAACAACAGGATCCTCGTCTTCTTGGGAAATCTCTTTATTACTAACACTAGGGGAAACTTCACTTTTCTGGAACAGCTCTTCAAAGCCCAAAGCTCCTTCACTTGATCCTTCTGGTGCAGGTAAATCCTCAGTTTCTTCACTTGCAGATGTAGTTCTCTTCATACTCCTGGTAGTTATACAACTTGGAAACAGGTGGGGGTTTTTCTTCTCTAAATCTACCATATCTACCGTAGGACTAATCCTCAACAGTTTGTCGGCCACTATAGGACAAGGAACAAATGGTGCACCTCCAACTTCATTATCCAGTAAAACATGCATACCTTCAACAGCTAGTGAATCCTTTACAGCAAAATCAACATTCCCTGTCACCAATTCACAGGACAGGTGCAAGCGGCACATAGGAGTTACCTCTTCTCCTATACCCTTCAAAATAACTAATTCTCCGGTGAGATCCTTCTCCAACTGTAGGTGAGCACCACGAACTACCACACTATGGTTACTCCCCATATCACGTAATAACTTGACTGGTACCTGCACACTCAAGGAGGGAGTTGTCAGAGTACTTTCATAGATATATGGCTGAAATGCCTCCAGTCTGCTCAGCCAATCACTGCTTGAGGTTACATTTCTAGTGGTTGCTAAATGCTCAGCTTGTTTAGTCTCAGTCTTCCCAACTGTCTCAGTCTTCCCCACACTGCTCTTCATAGTTTGTTTCACCTGGTTACCTTTAACCACTTGACCAAATGGCTTGGTCTGCTGTTCTGTCCTATTCTTCCACACTTGAAGCAGACAATATTAGTGTTCTGTATCTGTCTTGAGAAATTGGGTTTTGAGGTTTTAACATTTGATTGCTGAGGGGTATTACCTGGCTTTGTACTGGCATTGCCACTAGAAGGATTCCCAGTAGTAATGTACCTGATTTTGGATGAGACCTAAAACCTGTGCATTGTTGATTCTGGTACTTGACATTGTAATTCCTTTTGCTACAAATAACATTACAGTCCTCACTCAGTGTAGCAGCTTTGTCAAGTTTCTTAACCTCTCTCCTTCTTAGATAGGCTCTTATGTGTTCAGGAATTCCTCTAAGATATTGCTCTAGAACTACCAACTCCTCAAGTTCGTCCATAGATTTAACTTTAGGAGCCTCCAACCATTGTTTAAAACATCTTACTTTGTAGGTACAATTCAAGAAAGTCCTCTTGTCGTCCTTTCTCAAAGATCTGAATCTTTCATTGTAATATTCAGGGGTCATCTGGTAAACTTGTAGCATATTATGTTTGAGTACCTTGTACTCTTAATACTGATCAACTGATAAGGATAAATAGCATTTCTTCCTTTACCACTGAGAACACTCTGTACTGAGACTGACCATTTATCTTCTGGCCATCCCATACATGAAGCCACTTTTTCAAAGTGATCATAAAACTCATCTGAAGCTTCTGTAAACTTTCAAATTAACTTCTGTACTCTTACTAAATCAGTTACAGGCTCTTTTCTTTTTCCGCTGCTTTTTCTTCTTCTCTTTCTTTTCTTTCTCTTTTCTCTCTGTCTTCTCTTTCTCTTTCAGCCTGCAGCTTCAGTTTAACCAAACTTTCTTCTGCTTCTACGCGTCTAAGCTCTGCTTCTGCATCACTTTTATCTTTCTTTTGCTCTTGCTTATTTATAAATTCTACCTCAGCTGCATTCATTAACTCTTGTGCCTCTCCTAACTCTTCAACTATTTTACCAGAATCCATCAATGCTTGGATTGCAGTACATCTGATTTGTGCCTTAATCATATGACCAGACACATTACCCCCACATGCCATTGCTAAAGCAGTCCACCGTGCCTTAGTCAGGTTGGATTCAGGTAACTCTTGCATGGAAGGAGCTGCTAAAAACCTCTGAACATTTAACAGAGCCATTTTCTCTAAGTTACTCAATTAAATAACTCACAATATAATGTAAAAATAACTATGTGGTCACTCTCCCATCAAAATATATCCCTAACACCACCAGTGTAAAACATAAACCAGACTGATATTTTGTTTTGTTCCCAGGTCTGGGCACCAAAAGATTTTTCTCTATTGTCACAAAGTGTTCCAAGTACCTGGTTATTACACAACTAACCACAGACTTCAAAAATTTACCTCACTTCAGCCAGATACCTGAACTCTCATAATAAAAATTATGACTGATTACTCTAAAGGTAACAGTGATAGCTTCAGAAGCTCGTTAATCACGTGACAAAATCAAACTTAGTTTATCAAAACAAGTGTGAGGTATCAACAATTAAACAAGAAATGTACTAGAGTATATATATATATATATATATATATATATATATATATATATATATATATATATATATATATATATATATATATATATATATATATATATATATATATATATATATATATATATATATATATATATATATATATATATATATATATATATATATATCCATATATATAGATCAATATATTTATATTTATTTATTTATATGTATATATGATATTCATATCCATATATATATTTATTCACACATACAGTGTATATATATATATATATATATATATATATATATATATATATATATATATATATATACATATATCCCGTCCTCTTTGCATGTAGCTCTGTATAATATAAAGTGGTGTAAATTATACTAAAAGTAAACAGATAAGATTTATATCCCTCCACGTTAGTTGAAGCATCTTCTGTTATTCGACGATAATTCGCAGTCTTTATGAATATTTGTTTTCTTTTTTCAGAGCTTATCTCTTTTTGGGACAATAAGAGAAATTCATAGAAACGTTAGATCTTATTACCACTGAGAAGCACAGGTTATTTTTAATTATTTCTTCCGGGCGCTTTATCTGAGATCTGAGAATAGATTGAAAAAGTTTTTTTCGTTATCGTGATCTAAATAGCTTTACATCTTTTAAAGATTCTTCTGTTTTTATTATGAAATGCCCTGAGTAAATGTTTATCAAGGAAAACAAGAGACAAGAATATTATTTATAAGTACATAAAAATTCGGTTTGGGATTTTGTTTGTTATACCGGGTTTTTTATGTATATTGATGGGCATTGCACGAGAAGTGTGTAACATATTCAGTATTGCCTTGTAGTAACGGTGATGGCATGGTAAGAGGAGGACACTCCTTATTTTTTCATGTTACTACATGAGTTTAATTAGCATACTTTAGAATATATATATATATATATATATATATATATATATATATATATATATATATATATATATATATATATATATATATATGTATATATATATATATATAATTTTTCAGAACAAATATATTTTCAATTGAATTACTAGAATGAGAGAGAATTGTTCTTATAGTGGTCAGTGTACTGTGTGGTATGCTGGACCCTAGTAATGTTTTGGAAGAAATTTCTCTGTGTCATGACAGCCATTTTAAGCTAAACTTAGGACCATCCTTTTGCTGACCAGCATATTGTACAGTGCTGTCTTTACCTCGTTAAGACTCGACGTACAGTTCTCAAATTTTTAAAAATACTATATGACTGAACCCAGAAGCCATATACTGGTAATTTCTTTCTTCACTGTTTTACTGTTAGTTCATCATTCTGGACCAATAATCGTAATTTCCTACTCCACTGTAAATTTTTACATTTCAAGCTGGTTTACTATTTTATTCATGGATAAAATTTTATTATAACTCTGTACGTAGAGGTTTACAAGGATTTTCATTATGCCCATACGTACATTCACCTTTTTTACATTTTACTATTACTTTTGGGTTCCATTTGCATTTTTCAGCATTCTCCAACCTTTCTGAACATAAACTTTCATTTTATTTACCTATTCAATTTCATTTCTTGTGCAGAAATGAAAATATTTCTTATTAATGTATATTAATTTGTATAGTATCTATTATCATGTTACTTCTAAAAATTAGTAACCAAGTTACTAAGAGGCCAGTAGTGGTAATTAATATTCCAAGTGTATCTGCTTACGCTTGGTGTCTTCTGTCCACCACTACTAGGCCGAAACGCGAGGTGTCTTCTATTGTTTCTGCGATTCAGTTTTTATTCATTATCAGTTATTTCCACTCATTCGACTCTTGTAAGAGGAAATAGTTCTAGATGGTATCACACTCCGATTATTATCAAGGATTTCAACATATGGTCGCTGTCATACGTGTCCACACACCTCAGCTGCCACCGGTCACGGTTGTCTATATACAAGTATGCAGTTCAGTGATTAGCCTATGTCAACAACTCACAATGTCTTTTACCTTTGAAAATTTGTCGAAGAAATTCTTGACCAAGGAAACCTCTCTCTCTCTCTCTCTCTCTCTCTCTCTCTCTCTCTCTCTCTCT
>NC_089788.1:22459694-22467194 GCF_040412425.1 Macrobrachium rosenbergii | reverse complement strand
TATATATATATATATATATATATATATATATATATATATATATATATATATATATATTTTGATTTAACCTGGGGAAATGCTTATCATGTGCCAGCTATAGACTCTAAATGAATGATTTCATTACTTACCTCTATTTTTGCATAAAATCTGACTGCTGTTGATTCAGGAGATCGTAAAAAGAACAAGGAAAAAAGGTGGCATTTATCTGAGCTGAGGGCTCTACCCACAAGGTATTTGTAAGTAAACACTTTAGGGTAAGTTTAAAATTATATATATTTACATGAAATGAACTATCAGAAGATGAAACGGAATAATCAGGCAGGCAAGGCCTGAGAGGTTAATTATAACTGGGAAAACTTGAAGGTATATCCGCCGGTGTGATGATGCTGACATGAGGCACAGTCAAGAGAGATTTCCACGGCTAACAGACCGTCTGTAAACAGAGAGATTCACAAATTAAAAGCCAGTAAAAACACAGTAAAATATGCATAGGACAAGGCAAGCACAGAGGGTGCCAAAGAAGCTTTGAACACATGATTTTATGTAATTATCTGAACACAGGCATTTACGTAACACTGCCCTCATGAGGCAAGGTTGATGTGGAAATACTGGCACTTAGAAATGGAAATAGGAAGTTTAGTACGAGAATTAAAACAGTGTGACTGACTGGAAGAACCTTTGCAACAGATCACTTTACCTTGTAGAAGAGGTGGCTTCAGCAAGGGTAATGACGGCGGAGGAAGGGCTAAGGGCTTCACTGGTAAGAATACTAAAGGTCCCTACAAGAGAGGACCACATGGTAGGGCATGGCTCTCTGAAGGAGGCGGGAATGGAAGGGGAAGATGTGTCTCGCTAGCGTCCAGCAATGTCTCTCTCGCTTGTTCCTTCGGTGAGGCCCTTATATGACTTCGGTCAGGGGTCAGGAGGTTGCCCATAGGTAGATAGGGTTGGTGTTGTTTCCCTATGTGCAGGCATCATTTATGACTCGAGGTCCAGGTGTTCATTCTCTTAATCCATGTCACCAGCCAGACTTAAGTCCCTTCACAACCTCATGTTTGTGTAAACAAAAGTTTCTATGTTCGAGAAGGGAAAGTTGAAAGGGATATACAGAGTGCGATTAACAGATTAAGGGAGGGGCCCATATTCCTTTTGCCCTTCCTTGTCAGGCAGTGCTAAAATGCACTGTTGTATTTTCCATCTTTAAATTAAGCATTCAGTGGCTGGGTGCTTGGGAGATATAATATATATATATATATATATATATATATATATATATATATATATATATATATATATATATATATATATATATAAAACACTGTGTATGCATGTGTGTTAGCGAATGAATGCCTTGCTAGTGTTAATGGCCAATAAAGAGAGATTCAAAATTGTTTTTATGCAATTTTGTTTTATAATTCCAGCGGGCAGTGACGGTCACTCCTCGCATGGCCGTGAGGTCTTTATTGTGGTCAGTCACAAGTCAGTTCAAAAAAGATAAGAGGAGAAAGATGAATGGTCCAGAGTGAGAATGCGGAGACTGCAGCCTCTTTAGTTCTTACAAAAGAAACAATAAATGAACTGTGAAATCGTGTACGATCCAAGAATACGAGGTACCAACTCGGTTATTTCCTATAATAGTATTATATTCGTTTGCAGGTTTTCGAGAAATGGGATATATCGATTTTTACAAAAATATCACCTGATAAATGATTAGACTTAGGGGACTTAGATTTAGGAGACACCCGCCTTAGGATAAGTGGCCCGTTGGGGATCGAGGTGCCCTAAGCTTGGCCTGAATGGCAGAGGTTTTTGGTCTGAAAATGCTCTTTATATGTCGATGTTTCCGATACAGAAGTAATGTTTTCCTCCATATTTGTGATGAAAAACAGACGAAAAGATTTTGATGAACTTTTATGGAAACGATTAATGAAATTATCCACCCAGATAAAGCTTTTTTGGCGAATATTTCTTTAAGAAATGGTACTATGGCGCCACTAACACCATATAGTTTATAATTTTGCCATTTCTTTTTATAGATAAATCTAAAAATTCAATTCTCCTTCACATCCTTAAAGTGATTTTGTTCTAAATTTCTTTTTCATGTTAGAGAATGTATTACAGTTTATTTTTCAGGCATATTTTATTGAAGGATTTACAATGTCCTCTAGAACGAAAGATAAATAAAAAAGATTACATACAACAAAAAGAACTAGAATGTATATTGTTATTAATAGTACAAAAGATTATAAAACCCTTATTGATGAAAGGTAACTGGAAGCTGGCCACAATTTGCGTTATTCGATCACAGGGATCCCTAAACCAAGCTCGCGAGTAGCTAGGTTTTGGTGTCGGTTTCCTTTGGTCCATCTAAACTTTTCATGAATCGAAGATACTTTCTTTGTTAAATAGGCACAGAGTTAGTGACATTTTGGAACTGACTTTTATGCACGAATTTCAGTCACGGAAGTGTATTGGTCGAATGATAGAGAAAGATATACATTTCAAATGTCAATCATAACTTTTTCCACGAACTCGTTCAACGCCAGGGGGTAAAAATACAGATATGATAAAACATATCCAAAGCATTTACAAATTGTTGAAATACCAACCATTTTATCCAGCTTTACAGTTACCTGTCACCCAAATTAAGTTTGCTGGTATAGGGATATATTTTGGTGAATCGAAAATGTTTTGATTTATATATATATATATATATATATATATATATATATATATATATATATATATATATATATATACATATATATATATATATATATATATATATATATATATATATATATATATATATATATATATATATATATATATATATATATATATATATATATATATATATATATATATATATGGGACCATGAGTTCGATTCGTCGACGAGGAAAATGTTTTAGTCATATTCTTTTTGCCCCATTGTACCTCTGTTGAGAAAAGGTGAATGTGGAAGTGAATACACAAATACATTACATATATATATATATATATATATATATATATATATATATATATATATATATATATATATATGTGTGTGTGTGTGTGTGTGTGTGTGTGTGTTATATGTGTATTTCTTATGAAGTAAACTATTGGAGAATAAAGAATATAGCTTAAATTAAGCAAACGCATTTCGAGCATCTGAGGATAATAGGAGGAGAAAGATAGATATAGGGAAAATGAAGAGAGGCAATTGAAACATGGAATTCAATAGTTAGGTGGGAGGGTTAACGATATGTCTTTTGAATATAATAGAAAAATATCCCGTCGAAAACAAAATTGGGTAATGTTGCAGAAAGTTTTTTTATAAGGCTTTCTTGGAGCAAGAATGTATATGGTTACTATACAATAGTCATTATAGAATAGTTTATATAGATCGCAGCAAGCATTTCCCCTTTCTGACAAAGAAAGATGGTCAAGAAAACAGCCAAAGAAAAATTGTGAATGATGCATAATATTGAATGTTATTTAAAATGAAACTGAAGATATAATTTCCTGTAAGCCTTAAAAATTTATGCTGAATATCAGTCTGCTATAATGTGAAAACGTATCATTCAAGTTGAAACTGAAAATTTTACTGTGATACATTTGCCATAACAATGAAGAGAACTTACGAAATTATCTTTCTTTAAATGTTATAGAAATGTTTTCATTATACAAATAATTTAATTTGGCGGTCTATTAAAATCATCACATCAGGCATGAAATCTCTTCAAAATAATTAGAGCTAAATCTTTTGTAATATATTGGTTAATGGTATTCAAAGAGATAGTATATCACATAATATTTTATTACTGTAAAAAGAGTTCCAATGTAAACTTCACTGGTGTGATTTATTATTGTTATGGGCTTTTTATGCACCCAGTTAAGCAAGAATAACGATGTGGAATAGTTCCCTGAAATATAGATCAAATCATTACGTTAATGAGTAAATGTATATCAGAAAAAAACATGCAAAAGGAGAGCTGCTGTTATAACATGGATGCATTTCAGGTCGATGTAGTGAACATTCTGATGATTTGTTGAATGTGAAAGATAGATCCAAGGCAGAGCTGAATGACGCAAGAATGGAAGGGGATAGGGTAAGATTAGGAAAGCTATTCAAGTTATAGTAGAGGACATAATGATACCAGTTAAGAGACTGAGAAATGGGAAAACACTTAAGAGTTGATGGGATTGCAAGTGAGATGTTGTGGCATGATTGTGAAAGTGTGGTTCAGTTGCTGGTCAGTGTGTGTAAGGTGTGTCTGGACGAGGGAAAGGTTCCAAAAGAATGGATGAGAGGCTAGATATTCTTTGTGTAAGGGCAATAGTGATAGAGGAGACTAAGATTTATGGGGGATAGTTTTGCTTGGTATAGCAGGGAAGGTATATGGTAAGATTTTGATTTAGAAGGTAAACAGCTTGTGTTTGGTTAAGGAAGAGGGTGCTTGGTTAAGGAAGAGGGTGTTTGGTGAAGGAATAGGGTGTATGAAAGCAAAGGTATAAAGTTGTATGTGGCATATACGACCTTAGAGGAAGCTTATGAAAGATTTGCCAGAGCTGTGTGGAAGGTTTTGAAGCTATATTGTATAAAGGATAATTTGTTGAGAGTATTCAAAAGCTTATGTGAAGGAAGTGAAGTGTGTGCGTATATGTCTGTGTTAGTAGGTATGAGAGTGATTGGTTTGGTGTACAAATAGGCCTGAGACAAGTATTTGTTAGGTCTCCTTAGCAGTTTAATATCTTTATGGATGAAGTGATGTGAGAAGTGGGGGGACAGGAGGTGTAGGTGCAAAGTTGTGGGGTAAGATGGGGCGTAAACGAAGTGTGGAATGTCATGGTCAGAATTTATTTAGGGATTTTTGAACCACTTCTGTCATACGGAAGTGAAGTGGGGATGGGAATTGCTACTAAAAAAAAAAGAAAGTTAAAGCTTTAGAAATTAATTCTTAAGAGTGAGAAATACTGAGTGACACAGGAGTGATAAAAAGGTTAGTTTAGGTGAGGGGAAGGATCAAGGTTTTAATGTTGTTTGGCCAGGAGGGAAATTTGGAGAATGATTGATTGGTGGAATGAAGTGTTGGGAGGAAGGAAGAAAGAAAGACTTAGAAGGGAAAGGATAGCCGAAATGAAAGAGGTACTGAGAAGAAGTGTCCTTGACATCTAGTAAGTGAGAAAGTGCATGCAAGGTTTGATGTATTGCTGAAGAGGCTTTTGTACAGTTGTGTAAAAAAACTGGTTCTGTAGAAGTTTTCTGCATAGATGTTCATCGACGTTATATGTATTTACACACACACACAGATATATATATATATATATATATATATATATATATATATATATATATATATATATATATATGTGTGTGTGTGTGTGTGTGTGTGTGTGTGTGTGTGTGTTTGTGTGCATGTGTGTGTATGTATAATATATATACACATACGTAACTGGTCACGAAGGTGACCTTTGAAAAGAATGTGTCAGCCTTTCAAGAGATCATATGACTGAACACAGCATGTAATGAAATGTTTAGTGTCGTCCGCATACCACAAGAAGTCAATGTTCGCAGAAAACTCTTGCTGGCAAAACACGTGGAGTGGAAATGCGATTTCAGCTTGGAACATTCTAGAAGGTGATCCGGTTATAAATCCGGATTCGAAGAGAATATCACTGCGGTTTTTTCCCCCTCGTTGAGTGTGTGGGTATGTGTGTGACCAAGTACCTCGTGACACCTTGTCGTACATTGAACTCGAGCGATGTCACGAGTGTGTGTTCATATGTGCGTTGCAAAACCCATATAATGGGAGTGTTTCATAGAATGAGGGGGCAATACGATCCGTTTTGAGTAGAATTAACATGTGAACTTGTGCCAAAGGGAAGCACACAGATGGACTCTGCGTTCCAGAGGACTTTCGTGAAGTGAGTACAACTCATAAAACATTTTAGATTTTTCTTACAGACTCTGGAGAAAGACTTTATCCCTGTTGCAGTGAAATCTTGTGTTTCTGCATTTTTTATATTTTCTGGTTTTTAATATAACGCTTGTCTCTTACAGTTATTCCTTCCTTCCTTTCTTTCTCTCCACGTACCTCTCCAAAGAAGTCAGTGGTGACATTGAATCATATATGAAATGACCTTTATAATGTATTGAGTGACCTTTTATGATTTGGATGACAGATGAGTTATTTCTGTATTTCCTTCCAAATAATTGGGTGTCTATGTTTTGGACCTTAATCAGAAGATATTCATAGTTATGTTGAATCATTCGATTTCATTCTTTCGTAGCTTATTTGAAGTTATTTTCGTTATTTCTTTGTCAATAAAGATTTTAGCTTTGTAACCTAGTATCTCATTCCAGTAGACCTTAGAATTTAGTTAGGGGCAATGAATAACTTATGATGTGAAGATGACAGATCAGCTGACACGGCAAGTCGGCTCTCGCTACCATACATGTCTCGGGAAAAGAGAGACACCAACCTCTGTTCTTAAAACAGAGAATTAAATAAAATATAGGCCTCCAAAATCGGGCCTATAACACATATATTATATGCTGTATAAAAGGATATTTAGACTTTTTTCAACCCCATATTACAGTTTTATGTTATTTTCATCATTTATTATAGCGTTGTGATGCTCCGTCATGGGGATGCGGAGATGAATGGATATAAAATCACCAGACTGTTGGAAAATAAATAATAACTTGGTAAGTGTTGAGGACACAAAAGAATTAGTGAAATGTCACAAAGTGAATGGGAAATTAAAGGAACTGAAAAACTGGGGTATGAAAGGAACAACACTAATAGAAATTATTAATCTTGTGACTCCTGTCTGTGATTCGAAAAATATGAGAGGATGTCATTTGGCGGATACCGAAACTTGAGGTCTGTCTCCAAGCAAATCGGAAGGTTACGCAGTACACAATCAGATGACACTTGTTGTAGTTATAGGGAGGGTCGTGAAAGTAAACTCAGTATATTGGATCTGGAAAACTGCTCTGAATGACGCAGAGAGACCTTTCCTGAATGTGCGATTGCGAGGTCGTTTGTTTTGCTATGCAGATTGGTAGAGCGTAATTTTTTTTATGGCCCGGCGGTTGCTGAACACTTATGACGTTTTTCTCTTTAGGCGTCGTTGACATGGTTCCCTTGTGGAATGTCAAGTCTGGATGTCACAGGCATTTGCATCAATGGATATAAACCTTCGTAGATTTATTTCTTGCCTCCTGCAATTGCAGATGTTGGCACCAACTCTTATAGTTCAACTTTTTCTCAGTGCTTGAATTTTTGCCAGATGCATGTTCCATTTTAGGAGGTGTTAAGGTCGAATATTTGGTGAAAAACAAATTTGTCTTGGCCGTTTAGGTGTGTTTTACTTACAGTGGGAACTTATATTATTAGCATTAAATATTTATCCATAATATGTTTTTCTCCTTTGGTTATAGATAATTTGTTTCATCTATGAAAAAAGTTTAGGGAATACATTGTACTGGCGATAATTATAACCCCACA
>NC_089788.1:22454694-22457194 GCF_040412425.1 Macrobrachium rosenbergii | reverse complement strand
TTGACCGTTTGCGTCTTTATATCTAAAACATCTTCAAGAAAACTGATCCATAGTGGTAGAAAGTTTAGTATAAATGCTAGAGCAGTGGTTCTCAACCAGGCGGCAATGGCCCCCAAGGAGCCATGGCAAGAATTTAGGGGGACATGGTGGGCAGTTGCAAATTATACATTTCTAAATAATGTTAGGAATCTGAATAAAAAAAAAAACTTGCATCACAACCTCGGATTCGTCAGCTGACTGAAAAGAAACAATATCAGCCTTCCCACTGATGTGTGATAAAACATGCAGAGGTTAATTGAACTTTTTCCCAACCAAATTCAAATTTGCTATTGCCTGCTAGTCTTTTGTAGTCTAGTGATGTAGGTTAAGCATATCACAGAAATCTGTCAAATATAAGATAATTATGACTGTAAACTTCGTAATAAAGCAAGGGTGTTCTCTTCATCAACATTTTATTTATTTAATTTTTTTTTTTTACCCTATTTGGCGGGGTGGGATTTGGGAGAAAAATGAAGGGGAGCCACACGAATGTTGAGAATTCATGAAGGGGGGAATGGAGTGAAAAAGGTTGAGAACCACTGTGTTACGGGCTGTATCAGCGAACATACAGACGTTAGAAAACAAATATTCCTACCTAGTAAGTGGGGAAAAAAGAGGGGGGGAAGCAGCCGTTTTGTCAGGATTTTTGGTCAGTATTTTATTTACAATTTTTTTTTTTTATTTTATATGTGCGGGAAGGCACTCAACTTTGGTCTCGTCCCATGTTCAATACCTTTCTTGAAATATGTGCATTGTAACACACTTTGGTTGAAATCATTATATGAAGTTTAAAAGTACCTTAACTCAAAAAAGCTTTCTTTATAATACTGTACTTAAAATTCTTTTTCAAAATAAACCTTGTAGTTTTACCCTCACGTAATTGAACAGTGCAATTTTCGTTCAAATTTGTGAAAATTTTCAGGCAATCAGTTGGGCAAGTGTACATAAGATAGTCTATTCCAATAACAGACTTCAGTTTAAGATGTATACATAAACAGCATTTGGGAAAAAAAAAAAAAAAAAAATATATATATATATATATATATATATATATATATATATATATATATATATATATATATATATATATATATATATATATAAAATTTTCTGAGTGATCAGTATAGGAGAAATTAAGAATATTTGTTATAAAAAAATCAATCCGATTAAATAACAGAAATTATAACCCGTCTTTCGTTCCTATTTAAGGATTTTGATGCAGCAGTCAAATCGCCAAAGGGATGTTGGTAGAACCATTATTGCCATTAACAGTGTTTCCTTATAATATGGAAGCAATAATGTTTATGGAAGGAAATTTTGCTACAATGAACATTTTCATCGGGAAAAAATACAGAATCTATGGCACAAGCACCCATATGCGATTATACTCATGAATTTTAGAAAGAGAATTACGCATTACACACTACAGCCGCCTCTCTCTCTCTCTCTCTCTCTCTCTCTCTCTCTCTCTCTCTCTCTCTCTCTCTCTCTATATATATATATATATATATATATATATATATATATATATATATATATATATATATATATATATATATATATATATATATATGAGACTTTTACACAGGTGTGTGTAAGTGACAAAGGTGCAATAAATAGCAAATTGTTACATACCAATCAGCCCTCTTGGTGGGATAGGTTGGATCGGATTAGGGCAGAACCTACATATCTACCGGTAATTAGTTCACTCTTCAATGTAAAAAACTCATTATTTAATATATTTTCTGTAATATTAAATACTAATATTCTATGTGAATTCATCAAAGATCGATGTGTTTTTACTGGTTCGGTTGATCCTTTAGTCGGTTAAACCTAAAAGCATCCGCTGACGTGTCGAAGGTTGTGAGTGACAGAATGTCAGGGCAGTGAGACTGGATTATAAACACGGAATGGGCGTTTCACATTTACATCTATTTTAAGCTGTGATAGGAATTTGTCAGGTATAAACCCCTGCCCTTTCCTCTCTTTGATATATATATATATATATATATATATATATATATATATATATATATATATATATATATATATATATATATATATATATATATATATATATATATATATATATATATATATATATATACATACATATATATATACATATATATATATATATATATATATATATATATATATATATATATATATATATATATATATATATATATATATATGTATATGATATATATATATATGTATATGACTCTCATAAATTCAAATTTATGCATTATTAGTAACCATGATACGCTTTAACTTCTCAATTTCCTCGCAAGTTTTTTATATATCGTTACCACTATAAGACAAGAAGTTGATAAGAAATAAATGAAGACGCATCTTTCTACCGTAGCGGGAATCCAATACATACTCGTTAGCAAGAGCTAGACTGCAACATTGTCTAAGGGAAAAGTATTGTGGTAATTGACAGTACATCTACACA
>NC_089788.1:22432194-22449694 GCF_040412425.1 Macrobrachium rosenbergii | reverse complement strand
ATCGGCCACTGGATAGTATTGTAACGCAAACCCTAGCCTCTGTTCTTTGTGTTTCGCTGATAAGAAGTGTTTCTTGGCAGGAATATGATGAAATAATATCTTGGTCTCATGTAGCCTGTTACGAATGGTTTGAGCAGCAACTTGAAGGGAGAGCGTAATGTTCTCTCTTTATACCAACATTGGTTGTCAGGGGAGTTAGGCGGAGCTCCTTGATGCCTCCTTCAGTGATCATCCAATGATGTTATTTAACAGCAGTGCAACAATGGGGTCGTCCTCCACTTTTTACAATGAATTTATCATATTTCCTCGTTCTCTCTGTTGTTGTATCCCTCTATACATGGTCGTTGTATTTACGCTAAGCTGCCGAGCAATATCTACGATAGAAACATTAGTCTAATGCAAGCTAATGATTGTGGTGCAGCTGCGTCTGTTGCCCATCTTATCGGAGCAAGTGACGAGATAGTTTAGTTTAACTTTCCTGCTCGAATGTGGAGTCACACGATAACATACGACGTTGCGAGATTTTTTCTTTTTTGTTTTTGACAACGATAATGGTTGAATTCTTTCTTTCTTTACTTATATATAATTTCATTGATGATTATTCAGTATTATTTTATTAGTCAATAAGCTTTTATCTGGATTCGAAATATAGTTTCTTTTTTGACTCTTTTGCCCAGTCATCTGAAGTGAAATTTTTCAAAATGTTTCGTCATTTTTCGTAATATGAATTTTCCACTCACCATTCTTTTTTATATTGTTAACCGTATGATTAATAACCAAAATCGAATAAGAAAATTACATTTCTTTGTAAATATCAAAAGAAGAAATTACTGTTAGGTGAACGAAAACTTCTGGAACATGTTGCAAAACATTTTTGAGTGACTGTACATTCATTGTGATAGTCACCAGCGCCCGCTCTCCCAGCAGCGAGGAATCATTGCGCGGTTAGGCCAACAGTCGAGACACGTGAGGTGTCTGTTATGTTTTTAGATGTTGGAGTGGCTTTGTTTGTGTGTGTATTAATCTGTAACACCCATTTGCTTTTAAGCAAACCTATCTGTTGATTACATACATAATCCAGGGGTGTCTACACGGATAGCAAAGTGTCCGCCTCTCTGACTGGTCGGCTGCGGATTTGAACCTGCGCCACAGACCTCTAAGAACTCCGAGGCTGCTGCTCTAACCGACTTGGCCATCGAGGCTCTGAAGTCTGCAGTTGATATCTCCGATAAATATCGTTACGAAGATCCCAGAGCATTCTGTCTTTGCATCATTTTTTTATTTTGATCATGCGCAGCCTAAATACACAAGCATCTTGCATTTTTTCCTTTTAAATTGGTATTGGCTTACATAAGCGATTCCATATAGACCACATTAACTGAAATGAAGCATAGACTTATGCAGCCAGTTCCGATATCAGGGTATTAATTCATCATAATCCTGCATGTCAAATGTTAATATCATTGTGAGATTAGGCCTACATATAAAATCTTATATTTTGAGGCAATGAAGGGCATAGGCCAACACGTCAACTTCTTATATTTTGAGGCAATGACAGGTCATAGGACTACACATCAAATTCTTATATTTTGAGGCAATAACAGGGCATGGGCCTACGCATCAATTTCTCATTGCAAAGAGTTTTCCACCCGTATCTGTCGGAAATAGAGTGGCTTTTAATTAATATAACAGCTCCGACTCCACGATATAGAATGTATATGCATACGGTAACATGTACATATATAAGCATGTGCATATACACATACATGTGTACTTGCGTCGATTAAATGTAAAGCCACTTATACCCCAGAGAATAAAAGTAAAATTTGTGGGCATGTGGCCGATGGCACACACAGACCAATCTTAGTGCTGTTTCGGCCTTACACACAACTATCGAACTGCTCGTAATGAATTATATTGAAAATATGTTTACAAAATGGACAACAAATTATATTATTGTGATCAGTAAATGTAAGGCTGCTGTAGCATTTCTATGAAAGTGAAGGCTATGCTAGGAAGGCATCATAAGATATTTAACGAAATAAGGAAAAAAATAAGCGATAGCTGAAAAAGTTATGTATGAGATGATCCAGGCCAGTCTGCGATTAGCCCATGATATTCATTTGCTTTTGGGGGCATTCTTGTAGATTACCCTGTTGGACAAAAGGATACATGTAAATCTCTCTCTCTCTCTCTCTCTCTCTCTCTCTCTCTCTCTCTCTCTCTCTCTCTCTCTCTCTCTCTCTCTCTTGTTAGGAGAATATTCTAACGTAGACTATATTCGTAATGGTCTCAATCACTTTTAATTAAAACAAATGACTAAATTTCATCATTAACAATAGTTGGCAGATAATTCTTTACACTAGTATTTTATGAATAGGTCTATGTTTATTCTGCAATGTTAGGCTACCATATGAAAAATTTTCGAAGACACTACAACAAAAGCAAGAATAACCACAGCAAGAACCACAATAAAATGGCTGAATATAAGATAGTCCTATAATCCAAACGCCATAAGCTGCGTAAACCGACAAAAAGACGGGACATCATAGGTCTACGTCATTTTTTATGATCCTGTTATTTCGAAAGGAAATAATGTCCTTCAGAAAATTCGTAGCAAATTATATCTAATATGACTTATATAGCCTCTTACACTAACTTTAAGTTAGATATAGGCATATTCTGGTTTAATAGATTGTAGTCATTGCTTATCATCCCACCAAATGTGTAAATGATTGCAATGAAATCAATTTTATGACTAATAAAATGTAGTAAAATTTCCTGAAATCTACATGAAATATCAATTTGCATAGCTCCGAGAAAGTGTCTGTGTTAAGTTTAGAATGGCGAACACGTTGACAATGTCAGGCGGTAATTATCATTGTCCCGTGAATCAAGTGCACCGATTCGAACGCAAGACATTCCCTCTGTCACCTCCGTATTCAGGTGAACCTCACTTACGAAAAGCAACATTGCAGCATCGCGGAACACTCCTAACTTCATTCATATTTTCCTTTTTTTTTTTACCATTTTTAGGGAGATGCGTATTATGATTTCATTGCGGGGGATAATATAACGTTTCCTTTTGATAAACAGCAGAACGTATATTAGTTCGGTAGAACAACCATTGCAAAATTAATGAAGATGAAAAGAACCACAGATTAAACAACTTTTCGAAACCATTGCCAACCAATCAGCTTCAAGGGATGGTCGTGACGTAAGCAGTGGGCGGTGCTTAGCTGCAAAGAGCGGTGGATACGCTATACAGTATACGATGTACAGAAAACTTGATTGCGCTGAAGAAACTTCGGCGCAAATTTTACTTGTGTTAATGAACGACAATTGCTGATTGCCTCCGCTGATGATCAAGTCCTCGGAGAAAATGGGTCTCTTTAACTGCGTTGGCTGAGGGTCTTGAAATCGCTTATTGGAGTTGAAGGGGATCAATTGTAGAAGGTTACAGATGAATGGCAGTTTTGGCATGAGATGCAATGCCGTTAAGTACAAGGCACTTGGTGAAAAGTCAGGGATAGGGGAAAACAACGCCGAATGGTGTGAAGGCAAAGAATAAGAGACCTGGAGTAATTCACAGTTTACAAAGAAATTAGTCGGCATAATTTAGAAGTATGGAAAATGAAGATAGGGTAATTGATTCTACTTGCAAGTAACTAAAAATCGGAAAAATAAAGGCACTAAGCATCCAAAATAAGTAAGCATCTAACTTTTCCCACTTGTACTGATAAAAGACTTGAGCAAAATACAGTAGAAATATATCATGCCCCTGGCAAATATATATATATATATATATATATATATATATATATATATATATATATATATATATATATATATATATATATATATAATTATGCAACTGATTTGACTTTGCCAACAGAGATAGGCCTCCAATTATTTTAGTAATTCCGATAACTGCCTCGCAGTAGACTGGGGCTTCATATTTTGAGGAGGAACGGCTGAAGGGTAACAAGATGAAGCACAGCAAACATACAGCAAAATAATAACGACCAAAACTGTTCTTATGAAGAGGCTTTATAATGCCTCAATAACAGATTTTTTCAATTGCTAAGAGGAGACTGTAATTGGAATGAAATATTTGTATCCAGTAAGTAGACGAAGAAGTCGTCAATACGCATGAAATCTTTGGGAATTAAATTTGGCAAATTTATCATGACTACAGTTCTCGCGCCCTCTGTGTCGCCATAAATTGCGGATTGTAAATTAATCCATGATATACAATTACGTTCATCAGCCAGTATCAGTGATTTCCATGCAGGGGAATTTAGTTCAGGGCCTAAAAGTAAGGAAATTTTCACAACGGGAAATGTGGGACTAACACCTGTGACAGCGGGTCCAATGATTAAATCCGAATCTAGGGAAACATAAAGGATGGACACTAATGCAGCCTGATGATAATACAAAAAGCTGACAGATCCAATTAAAGTCTTATTCAGCAAAAACAGCAGCAAACCTTAAAGAAAAGGCCGACTTTCATGCTCGTGCAATAGAGACTTTAATTTTTAAAAGGTCGCGGGGAAGAACCATCGCCTGCAACCTTTAACAAGAAGTACTTATAACCCTCCCCAGCATATTAAGAGGTTTCCTGAACAGCCATGAAAGCAAGGTGGTGGCCAGATTTCCATTGTTCTTAGGCGTCAGTCAGTACCACTGACTCTGCTTTTGTTCTTTCATTCTTGTGGCTTAGTTTATTTACTTAAAGGTGCATTTAAAGACACTCTCCTTATTTTTTATTATGATATTTTTAGCTTTTATTGGTAATTTATTGGTTGGTTTCATTGTGAAGTGTATTAACTTTATTTGATTTTCATTATTCATGATTCATACATATATCATTATTGGCTACTGTTTAGGCATAATTTAAATCTGTCTGTTGTTACTAGATGTATACTAATCCCTACTTTCCTCTTTGTTCTCCTTTTTGTATCCATACCCATCTGACCTCTTCGGCATAATAATAATATAATAATAATAATAATAATAATAATAATAATAATAAATAATAATAATAATAATAATAATAATTGTATTAACTGACTTTATCAACGTCAGATACCTGATCCCTGAAGATATAATCGTGAATCATAATTGTAAATCCAAAAACTGCATTCAATGCATCACCTTTGGGTGTTCAAACAGAGAGAAGTTCAGTGGTTTTTCCTAGCAAGTTTCATAACTGGGTATCTTTCATTAATATTATTTTCGTTTTTTTTAATCTGTTATTAAAATATATGAATGGCTTCCTTTCAATGAAAAACAGAACAAAAGTTAATTTCACACACACATATATATACACACACATAAAAAGACTCATGTTTCAAGGGCTGCGGGTTGCTTCCGACTTGCTGCTCACCAGTCCACCCAAGCTCTACCCTTCTGAAGAGACCCACTCCTAAAAGAAGAAGGCATTTAGTCGAAAAAAGAATATATATATATATATATATATATATATATATATATATATATATATATATATATACATTTATATATAATGTATATGAATCCACAAATATCTAATATTCAGTTCACTGTACCTTGGGGGGACAATGCACACCTAAGGGGAATTATAATTGATAAGCGTGTATGCCCTGGCTAGGATTGGAACCTGGGCCTTGCTCTGGATACATTGACAAATAGGAGTCCTTCACTTTTCGACTATCAAGAGAGAGATACGTTGACATGTACTCAATGACGTATTCTTTTACCCGGCTCTACTAGAACAATTCTCTCTCTCTCTCTCTCTCTCTCTCTCTCTCTCTCTCTCTCTCTCTCTCTCTCTCTCTCTCTCTCTCTCTCTCTCACATCTCAAAGTTGACATATCAAAGTGAAATATTCATCAGTGTTGGATATGCCAATATCGCTGCCCTTGTCACAATTAAAGCTTTGGATAACGTAGGGCTATAATGGAGCTGTTATCTTTGTTACAAAAATGGCGGACGCTTGATATACGGAACGCGGGAACAGTTTTGCATATGCTGCTGCATATTCCTACACAATAAACGTTATTTTCTCCTTATATTTCTAGTACTTGATTTTCATTACCAGTTTACTGCAATGGCATCGTGTCCAACAGAGGATGCTGTTGAATGAATTTATAAGTTTCTTTACGATCTTGCAGTTTATAATAACATAATTTTTATATGTTTAGATAAAATAGGGGTTATGATAAACAAAAAATATTGGTTTTAGCAATCTGAAATGTAGATGCCTTTATGTATTTCAAATTTAGATGAATTCGAAGGAAAATATTAGACACGAAAAATCTGGGCAACTTAAAGGTTCACCGGGTTTGTTATTTTATAACAATGTCTTACTTCCTTTGTTGTATTTGATATATATATATATATATATATATATATATATATATATATATATATATATATATATATATATATATATATATATGTATGTATGTACTGAACTTTTGTTTGTTGTTTTCTTTGGTATTCGGTTGTGCTAAAATCACACAGCATATTTCTTGAGTTTTTGAGCACACATGGACGCACACACAAATTACACACATATATATATATATATATATATATATATATATATATATATATATATATATATATATATATATATATATATATATATATTACGTGCGTTTGTGTTGGTGTATAAATTTGAATCTAGTTAACGTTTGCGTACCAGCAACCATTTTGATATTTTCCTAAATGTCAGGGAAATATCATAGAGGACTTACTTAAGAAGGCTTTTATTGGTTTAACTTTAGCCCCTCGCGACAATGAAAAAACTCGCAATTATAACAAGTTTTCTCAAGTAAATCCCGTGGATCTTTGACATCGTTTCCCGGGTAGAGTGGTAATGGCGAATTCTTCTCCTCTTCTTTATTGAATTGGAAACTTTTGTTTGTATATCTGAGTGGCCAAATTCGAGAATTTCGTGTAAGCGTTTTTCCCTTGATATGGAGCGAATGGACCATAGACGATGATTGGTTATAAACAAGGCCAATATCATGCAATTTTAACATAAATCTTGTACTGAAAATTTGCCCGTAATAATATTAAAAGTAATGGGATGTATGACTACAGTTTCCGTTAATAATCTTTACTGTAATTCATGACAGTCTCGAATGTCAGTGGAAATCAAACCTGGAAAATGTATTTGATTCCATGTTCCTTCTTTCTTTCCAGTTTCCTAAACGAAAGTGCAACTCGATAGGATTCCCTTCCTTCATGTCACCACACCTTTGCTTCATCCCCTGTAGTTAAAAAGAAGTAGAATTCCGAAACTGTTAGGAATATCTGAAAATGCTGCTGCAGTTTTAAAGTTAATATAGTTTTCCAGATTTCGTATATCTACTTATTGTTATCTAAAGTTCAAAATGTTTCCTGAAAGAATAAAGAGTATTAAGTCTTTTGATGTCGAGAACTGGCGTTTTGGCATAAAACTGTTTGTGACCTTCAAAGGTAAGTAAAGTTCGATCACATTGAAATTAAGTGAAATAATGTTTGTGAAAACGTCATTGACCTACGAATAAAGTTAAACGACACGGTCCGAACAAGCTGGTTGATCTTATCAGAGGGAACAGAAAAATACGAGTAATACTATAAGCGCAAAGTTTTCATAGAATATGGTGAAGCTTAATATTAATGATACGTATGTTAATGCTGAAGGTGACGAACATAATGATGGCGATGAATTGCTGCATAATCCTGGCAGAAGAAAAAAAAATACTCGCACATGTGTCACCCAAGCAAAAAACAACTCTCGCGTATATTTATAAGCAAAAAAAGTGATTTCACAAAACCAGGAAACAGACTTATCCAGTGCCAAGAAAAGCATTCGGTTTATTGCATGAATCTCGTTAAGCAATTCCACTTTTCCTGATTCTTGTGGGATTCTATTTCGAAGCTGTGGAATGAGTTTGTTTTGCTCCAAAGTTGCTCCACTTTCAACGTTATGAAGGATGATTGATGTCTAACAAGTAGCGACATATAACGACTTGTAACCACTTTCTATTAGGAGAGGTTTAGATGAAGGGGTCTTATTTGTTTAAGCATTTATTTATGCGTGGATATTTATATCAGTTGGCATAGCGGCCCTAATATATTAGTCTGAAAATAATGAGTTATATAATATATCGGCAGTATTTGATGTCAGCCACTCATAAAAAATTTGTATTGTTTGCTTAATGAGGTGATATTTTCTGTCGCACAATGTGGAAAATAATACTGAATAAAATCACGTTAATTATGCATATTCTGTTTTTAGTAATCACATGCACATGATCACATGCACACACTGACTCATGTTCTTAAAATTAAAAGAAGTAAGGTTAGTTTGGAGGAGAAAGCCTGGAAAAATTGCATGAATGATTATCGGCAAATGACGTTTGCAAT
This sequence comes from Macrobrachium rosenbergii, assembly GCF_040412425.1. NCBI lineage: Eukaryota > Metazoa > Arthropoda > Malacostraca > Decapoda > Palaemonidae > Macrobrachium > Macrobrachium rosenbergii. The sequence continues at coordinate 22,441,292 of NC_089788.1, read as the reverse complement.
TAAAGTTGCTTTGATGTTCGAGATATGCAATCAGAGGAATTTGGGGCGTTCGAATTTTTATTCAAAGATTGAGGGACCTTTTAATACCTCTTATGTGAAAATAGGAAAGACCATGCTCGAAGTAAATGCATGTTCTCTGCTAACCAGGCCAAAATTCGTTCTGTAACGTATGAACGAAAGAAGAAACCCATTTTCAAAAGATCCTTTTAAAATTATTAGGGAAATATGATTTCATTTGATCTCTATTCATAAGGTGAATATGTTACATTAGGGAATGATAAATGAAAAATTACGTAAGTTGAAAAATATGAAATTTAATTTAGTTTTTCTTGGCTTTGATGTTATAATTTTTTAAACCCGTATTCTCCGTTCGTATATAAAAACGAGTAATTTGATATTATCAATGGAAGCTTTCATGTGCAGCGGATCATAGTTAAACATAATTATCAAGAATTGCGATATAATGATAGAAAACTGGTCAAAGAGCAGTCTAACTACCCGCCAATTATCGGTATACATTTTAAATGTTAAAAATTACACTGTAAATTTTGCATGTTTTGCAGCCGTGTCCTCTTGGTCCACAAATAAATCCATGGTCACATATTTAATGACCATTCCAGAAATGTATTTTCAATAGAGAAAATTAAAATTCCTAACCTCACAAAGGGGCGAAAATAACGTATTTTCTAATAGAATGAAACTCCTTGTCAAATGGTAAATTATTTACGTTACAGTTGTAATTATGTGATTTAGGATACATTGCCACCAGTATGTAAGTTCAGCCGAAACTTCCAAACGCTTAGTTCTCTCAGCACCTGTTTCTCATTTTAAAGTTATCAGCTGAAGAAAAAAAAATGTGTCCCATAAAAAAGATATTAAGAAGACGATAAGTGTCTCAAAAAAATTACTAGGAAAACAATAAGCTGAGAGATGATTACGGTCGCAGTCTCTGTCTACAAATGTCTGGAGAATATGGCCACGTGATCTCCAATACTGCAGGGCTTTTCGGGACAGAAAATGTTAAGTATATATGGAGCTACCTCATTCGTGAGGTCCGCAGCGGTGATAGATTTTCAAGTAGTACTGTATGACGTTGATGAATTCCTTCAAAACTTGGAAGTATTTCGCCATTTATGCGTACTCTGGTCACCTTTCCTGGTGAAGAGCATAGTCGTATGTTTACAAGCGCGGATGCTGTGTATTTTAAATTTAAATAAGATCGATTTTTCTATAAAGGATCAGTTCTAGGGATGATTTAGTGAAGAGAATTAACGAGTTGTAAGAGGTCCACAACTATAGCTGTTAGGAGCATAGTTACGGGAAAGTACATTTTTTTAACAGACTAGGTTTCACTTCGGTCATTAATTTTATTTATTCTTTATTACTAATCATCTTCTATTTTCTTCTTAAATTGATAAGGATAAAGGTATGCAGTACAGTAATCGTTGACATTAGTAATTTTTGTGATGAAATACTGTAGAAAGAAATGACTATAGGATGCTCTAATTATCACATGACGTTTTAGATCACAGTGAATAGTTGTTAATTACTTACATTAAACACTTTTGTGGATTAGGTTTTCTTTTTTCATGGCAATTAAAAATAATTCTAATCAATTTATTTAAACCCAATCACATGGTAGATTTTTCTTTGAAATTATTGTAGCTCTCTCTCTCTCTCTCTCTCTCTCTCTCTCTCTCTCTCTCTCTCTCTCTCTCTCTCTCTCTCTCTCTCTCTCTCTTTACTGTATAACCAAAATATGCTTCAGTTGCAAAGGGTCATGTTACGATTTCGATTTTGATTGTTGAAATTGAAAGTCGAGGACATATACACATGGATTTTTCTTTTCCTTTTTGCGGTAGAAGAGCAGCCACTGTTTTGTTGATATTAGGTGTCTTTTACTTAGATATTTACAATAAGGCACGTGCTGTTTTTATTTTGGATAAATTCTAATACGGTGATAGTTCATACAGACACGATCGTACAAAAAGACCAGTCAGATTGCTTCCAAGGGATCAGTGAACAATCAGTGACCTCCTACGGTATTGTATTTACCTGTCCTTGATTTCATTTAGAAATTACTTCCAAGTGATCATTGGGCCGCTCGTGATCTCTAGGGAAATATGATATATATATGATGTTTACCTTTCCCTGACACATAACAAGTGTAGGCCGTTCCTTAAGGTCTGAGAAAAATGTATAGGCGAAGTAGATGTGGGACGAATCAATAGATAAAGCAGCAGAAAACAAATTATTATCGGTAAGAAGAATTTACGACGACTAAAAATCATTCCAATCCCCATCAAATATAGCAGTGATACTAATAAGTGAATACATAACTGGAATTTGGTATCTTCATAAAGTAATGCCCTTAGCAGATGGGTTAAGTATGATTTCATTTATAAAAAAGCAGAATGTTCAAAACAATATTTATATTGTTAAAAGCACTTGACGATAAATGACATTTATTTTTGACTAGGGAATATGTTCGTCTCGAGAAATGGGAGTAACATTTGTGTAGATGACTTAGGTGGTAGATGTAAATGATATATTAATCACGTTGTGACAACTAATAAAAAAAAAAAAAAAAAAAATATATATATATATATATATATATATATATATATATATATATATGTATATTATTAAAAAGTATTTGTATAAAAGATAACTGTGTGCAAAACTATGTAAATTTTCTCAATAAAGGTAAAAACAAAAATCCCCATCAACTCAGCCAATAGCGAAAGCCCGTCACCGCCCTTCAAAGAAAAAGGTATATCTTAGTTTAACCAGACCACTGAGCTGATTAACAGCTCTCTTAGGGCTGGCCCGAAGGATTAGACTTATTTTACGTGGCTAAGAACAAACTGGCTACCTAGCAACGGGACCTACAGCTTATTGTGGAATCCGAACCACATTATGACGAGAAATGAATTTCTATTACCAGAAATAAATTCCTCTAATTCTTCATCGGCCAGCCGGAGACTCGAACGCTGGGCCAACAGCGTGCTAGCTGAGAGCTCTCGCCACCATTCCCATGAAGAACTACCGCCCCTCAAAGAGAATCATGAATATTCAGTTAGTGATATTTTTCCACTACTTCAAAAGTTCATAATATATTATGAAATTTCCTTTTTCTGATGAAAATGGAGTTTGCTATCTTATATTAAAGTAATATAAAGGCAAGTTTTTCATGGCAGGTGCACAACTTTTTGAAGTAATGTATGAATCTACAGTGTTTATACTGCCTCCACGCAAAAGGGGATAATACCTTTGAATATGAATCCGGACACGTGCAGATCTATTGTAGTTATGTCCCTAACTTGAACCATCACAAAGAAGGTCTTCCATATGTAATTTGTAAGTTAAGGTTGGAAGCTATTGCTGTATATCACTCAAAGCTTTTTTGAGGGACTGTTGCTATTTATGGAGTATATAGTATTCCTAGACATATTTGTCTGGTGCTCCTCAGTTCAGTTCACCAGGACTTTTGTTGTTTCAAGTCCCTCACGGTGATGTGATATTGGCAGACATTTGCTCCAGTCAAAAGAGCAAAGCTGCGGTTACTTTCGGCAGAACTCTGGCGCCGAGTGGCAAGGTGGATTTCGCACCATTCACCAATTTCGTGGTTCAATTTGTTTACAATACACAGTAATTGAGCATGTTTTCTGTGTATTTACTTCTCTTTCTTCCGATTTGTTTTATTTTTTAAATGTTTATTCTATTTATTTATTTTTTATTCATTTTATTTTATTTTATTTATTTATTTTATATTTTTATTTTTTATTTATTCATTAATGTGTTTATAAAGATTGTGGTTTAAAAACAGTTTTGTGAGTCACATGGTATGGTAGATAATGTAAGGAAAACAAAATTATTTGTTATTGGTGTTACTGCGACTGACAAACTGGAGATTCGAGTCAGTGTTCTTGTCATTGAGCCGTGTCATCACTATGTGTATCTTGGTATTCCTTTTACATCTGGTGGATCCATTTCCAGTGCTATCAGAATGCGCGCTAAACTAAAAGTGTGTTATGCATTATAATTTGTATATATCCTTCAAATCTAAGAATAATTATATACTTTTATATTGTAGAACGTAAGGTTTTTTATGCAGCTCTGTTATCTACCATTCTGTATGGTTGTGAATCGTGGTTTGTTGGTGACTTAAAACCTATTATAAAATTGTCTTTGTGTCTTAAACAATTGTTGGGTGTTCGTAAATCCAACTGTAATAACGTCCGTCTGGTTGAATTGGGTTATCCACCGCTGAAAGCGTTGATTACTTAGAGGCAACGAAAATTCAGTTCGAAGGTGCGGAGGGAAAGAGCTAATATGGTTGATAACTCACTCGTTCATGCTGCTAATATTACGCAAAGTCAAAACACACCACCATCTGGATAGTTAAATTAAATAATATTTTGCAGAGCAATATGGACGAGATTGAATTAAATATTTCTGAATGCACCTCTTCAAGGATGAATTTTTATAAGGAAACAAAGGAGCTATGACTGTCTGAAATTTAGGTGTTGACATTTATATATGTAAAGCTAAGGTGAACGATATTGAGAGAGTATCCTGGACTCGCATGCGGTTGAGTGCTCATTCCCTACCTATAGCAACAGGTCGTTGGAGGAGGCGAGGAAAGGGACGCCTTCCTTTAGAAGAGAGACTATGTACTTGTGGACAAACACAAACCGAATAGCTTGCCACTGAAGATTGTCGGCAGACTCTACCTATGAGGCCAGTTTGGTTTTTGGAGTGTAAGCAACTTGTGTCATGGAATGTCAGATTACAGTGTGGTTCGTAAAATCATCCATAACATAATGCGAGAGTACTAGGAAGATGTCGCGTGTGACGATGACAGTTCATGTTAGCATACTGTTGCCATAGACTTCAAAATGTAGGTGTCGGTAGAGTTTATGAGACATTAACTATGAAACTGAAGGTTGTCATCTTTATCACAGTCATGTTTTGTTATTTTCTGGACTAGTTCCCAGTTTTACAAAGTTGTTTTGTATAGAATTTTTTGTATTAATTGGACGCCCCACAAAATTTCATTTGCAAGATATGACAATATTGTAATTTTGAATCTTTTGTAATTATGAAAGTATTATAATTTTGTGGTCAATAAACTATGTATGTTTGTATATGTAAATATTGGAGATGACGTGTTGGCAAATCTTACTCCTTTTAAAAGGAGTAAGAACTATGGCTGTTTACAATTTAGGTGCTGAACATACACACAATTTATTGTAATCTAAAGAGAGAGAGAGAGAGAGAGAGAGAGAGAGAGAGAGAGAGAGAGAGAGAGAGAGAGAGAACACACCCACACACACACACACACACACACACACACACACACACACACACACACACACACACATATATATATATATATATATATATATATATATATATATATATATATATATATATATATATATATATAAACAGAACTGTTTTTATGGCTGCAATGAATTTAGAAGAGAAGAGAAAAGGGCTTATATTTAGTGAAAAATATATGTTTCTGAAACGGATTTTCCATCTGAATGGTGACCTTATCTCGCAGGGAGAGATCTGACCCAAGAAAGGGCCCAGTACACTAAATTTCGAAGAGTGAGGTGCCAAGATTAAGTTTTATTGAGCCATAATTCACGTGAGTGAACAATGCCGCAACAACGGGTCTTTCATCTCTCGGTCTCGAACGAAGAAGCGAATGTACAGTATATGTTTTATGGCGGTGAGATAATGCTCAGGTAGTCCGTGTGCTTAAAAGGGGAGTGATTAACGATGTTCATAGTTATCTGTTGGGTGGAAAAAGGACTTGCTTGGTGATTGCCCCACATCGTGGAGTTAACGTGGAATGAAATGGGATTTAAAAATTCTCTCTTTCAAAAATACTCTTGTACATTGTGTCGGAGGCAGTAAAGTATACATTGCGTGATGAGGCATTCTCGTGGTTGAGGGCCGGATTATGGCTAAAGGAAATTTCCCCTTGCCTCGAAAATATCGAAGTTTCTTAACGCACAGCCGCTTTATGTTGGTATAAATGGCATTTTTATTTTTCATTTGCTGTAACACATATTCATAGGACACTGGAAAATAATGTTTATATTTCCTCTTGATTATGTTTTGCAGTCTTCCTGAAACTGCAAATTCCCATAGGTATCCCGGGTCTTTTTGAACAAAGCAGCATAATTTTTAAAAGATAAGATCGAGTTTTTAACATGTTTTAACCCTACTCTTATTGATAACTTTTTTTTTTCCACCGAGAACTCGACCAGATTTAATGCTTGCTGTCTTAGAGCGTCTTCCTTTGAGTCAGTCATATTAAACTCGTGTGACCGTTGGCAGATGTAAACAAAGTTTGCAGTATTCATTAGACCTTGTATGTAAATAAGTTGTCTTAGTTGTTGGTCATTGACAATGAAAATAGGTAAATGAATAAAAAGTCCAGTCAATACGCAGGTGAACAACGCAAACAAGTTCATATGCATTTGAGTAGAAAGTCTGAATATAAGTAAATGGCCAACATTTGCCTAATCCTCCTTCAACTTTATTTCTTCTTAATCTCTAGCCGTCTTTTATTTTTTTTTACTGTCTAACAATTTTGAACATAGATCCTGGGAATTGGCAACACAGCAGCAGTGTGATGCGAGAACGAAAGTTTCCGAGGACGTCCTGTGTCACTGCAGTGCATGTGCAAAGTCGGCCCCATCCGCCACCGCGTGAACGACCCTCCAGAATTACTGTCGTCCAGCTAAACGTTTCCCTTAATTGATTGTTCGTATTTTTATTTTGAATATAACGCAATTTCACTTCAATGCACTGTGCTCGTGCGGTTCCCACGTGTTCGTAAACGTTATTTATTAACACTTTCATATTGTAAAAAAATTATATATTTTTCGGAATGTCCATGAATGCAGTTTTCAAAATCTTCGATACCATTATAACGTTCTTTAGCTAATTTTGTGTTTGTTGCTTTATAAATGTTCTAACTCCAGTATAAAAGAGAAATAATCCCTAGTTTCTGAGTTAGTCTCCTTAACGAAAAGCAACTAAAAAGTAATGACTAAAAAAAGTAGCTAAAATATAAAACAAGTAAAACATGTGCCGAAGTTTCTTCGGCGCAATCGAGTTGTCTGTACTGCGCAAATAATCAAGGCCGCCGAAAATAAATCTATGTTTCGGTGGTCTCGGTATAATGCTGTAGGAGCCGAGGCCTATGAAACTCTCGGCCGGCCGTGATGGCCTGTGTTGTTGCATTGCCAGAGGCACGAGAGTGGCTAATTTTAATCTTAAAAAAAAAAAAATTAAAATACTGAGTCTAGAGGGCTGCAATTTGGTATCTTTGATGATGGGGGTTGGATGATCAATATACCAATTTGCAGTCCTCTAGCCTCAAAGGTTTTTAAGATCTTAGGGCGGACAGGGAAAGGGCGGACATACAGACAAAGCCGTCACAATAGTTTTCTTTTTCTTTTACAGAAAACTAAAAGGAGTTAAGATAAAGAAAAAATTTTGAATGAGATGCAGACGAATTTATAAAAACTGTTTTATCTGCATCCCAATATTGTTCCATTGATCATGGCCTCCTTTAAAGGTGATCACAGATGAAATCAAAACACTGGAACTTGTGATCTTCAACTTGAAGTGAATTATTTAGAAAGTAAAGAAAATGTTCAGCAACCGGACAACGTGTCTAGAATTCTAGTAAATAGTTATACAATCTGACTCATTTAGAATTAAAGCTGATATCATATTTTAGAATCACCCAAGTTGCTAATATTCAATTCCTATGCTTGAAAGAGAACAGATTGTAATATCCAACCCATTTTAATTATGTTCTTGAGTTTTTTGTTGGCAAATATGCATAAACAAATTATACAAACCTGTGTATATAACATTGGAACCCCATATATATACAGTATATATATATATATATATATATATATATATATATATATATATATATATATATATATATATATATATATATATATATATATATATATATATATATATACTGTATATATACAGGGTGGGGCAAATCAAATGCCCGAGTTTTGATAGGCTATTAGGAAAAGTAAAACAGTACTTACAGAATTATTTGTTGTTTTATTTGAATCAGTATACAATGCCGTTTGTGTGATCACTTTTTGAAGATGGCATCAGGAAGATGGTGGCCATCTGTAGCGATGTACTGTTGAAGGCGATGTCTGAAGTTTTCGGCTGCTCTTCGGCACATCTCAAGGGGTATTGCAGCAATTTCCTCCCGAATTCGCATCTTCAATTCTTCCAAATTGTGTGGCCGACTTCTGAACACTTTCTCCTTCAGATATCCCCACAGGAAGAAGTCGCAAATGCTCAAATCAGGTGAGCGTAGGGGCCACTCGACATCACCCCTCCGAGAGACGAGGCGTGCCGGGAACATCTGTCGAAATTTGACCATTGCAACTTGAGCAGTGTGGGCTGTTGCTCCATCTTGTTGGAACCAGATGTCTCCCAGATTTGTTTCCTCACTTAATTCTTCCAATTTCCGTTCCAAAAAGTCTTCCAACATCGCAAGATAACGTTCAGAGTTGACGGTGACAGATCTTCCATCCTCCTCAAAGAAATAAGGCCCAATTACCCCAAATTTGGAAACTGCACACCAAACAGTAACTTTAGGGGAATGGAGCTGTCTCTGGTGAAGTTATCTTGGGTTGGTTTCAGCCCAATAGCGACAGTGTGGGGCAAATTGAGATGTGCCGAAGAGCAGCCGAAAACTTCAGACATAGCCTTCAACAGTGCATCGCTACAGATGGCCACCATGTTCCTGATGCCATCTTCAAAAAGTGATCACACAAACGGCATTGTATACTGATTCAAATAAAACAACAAATAATTCTGTAAGTATTGTTTTACTTTTCCTAATAGCCTATCAAAACTCGGGCATTTGATTTGCCCCACCCTGTATATATATATATATATATATATATATATATATATATATATATATATATATATATATATATATATATATATATATATATATATATAGGACATTTGTAGATTTCTGAAAAACTCCTCTGCAACTCGGTTTCCAAGAGATG
>NC_089788.1:22419694-22427194 GCF_040412425.1 Macrobrachium rosenbergii | reverse complement strand
AACATTTGTCGCGAAGTTGCAAGATGTTTTCCGAAATTTATTCCAGGTAACCAATGGGGCTTGTCGTCCGGGAATTTATCTCGAGTAAGGAAATCAGGCGAGTCGTTCTCCCGGCAAATTATAGCCCTAAAAAATAACTTGCCGAAGCTAGATAAGAAAGAAGCACTGCCTCCTGGTAAATCTTTTCCTCCCTCCCGGGAAGCGTGACTTGATCTCACCAAAAGATTAACAAGAAGAATGGAAGCTTAAAATTCTGCTGAATGGACTTGGCGGCAATGGGAGGAATGTCGAGAAGAAGAGAAGAGTCAATTAGATTTTATTTCGTATAATAATATATATATATATATATATATATATATATATATATATATATATATATATGTGTGTGTGTGTGTGTGTGTGTGTGTGTGCGTGTGTTATTATATTTTCCCAGGGATACCAGCCACCATATGCTTCATTTGAAGCTGGAAAATACAACAGTGCATTTTGGGCACTGCCTGACAAGGAAAGGTGAAAGGAATAGAGGCCCCTCCCTTAATCTGTTAATTGCAATTTCAACTTTCTTCTCTCAAACATGTGACACTGTGGGAGACTTTGCTTTCAGAGCCTAAGCCTGGCCAGAGGCAGGAATAGCTCCAGGGAGGCAGACTGAGAGAGGATGGCTGACATGAACACCTGGACTTTGAGTCATAGATGATGCCCGCGCATAGGGAAACAATACCAATCCCAGTCTACCTCTGGATAACCTCTTGACCCCTGACTGAAGTCATATAAGGGTCTCACCAAAGGAACAAGAGAGAGAGACACTGCTGGACACAAGCGAGACACATCTCCCCCTTCCATTCCTGCCTCCTTCAGAGAGCCATGCCCTACCACGTGGTCCTATCTTGTAGGGACCTTTAGTATTGGTACCAGAGAAGTCCTTAGCCCCTCCACTGCCGTCATTACCCTCTTCTACAAGGTAAAGTGATCTGTTGCAAAGGTTCTTCCAGTCAGTCACACTGTTTTAATTCTCGAACTAAACTTCCTATATTCATTTCTAAGTGTCAGTGTTTCCATATCAATCTTGCCTTGTTAGGGCAGTGTTACGTAAATGCCTGCGTTTAAATAATTACATAAAATCTTGTGTTCAAGGCTTCTTGGCACCCTCTGTGCTCGCCTTGCCATATGCATATTTTATTGCGTCCGTACTGGCTTTTAATTCGTGAATCTCTCCGTTTACAGAGGGTTTATTAGCCGTGGAAATCTCTCTTGACTGTGTCTTGTATCAGTGTCGTCAAACCAACAGATATACTTTGAAGTTTTCCCAGTTATATTTAACCTCACAGGCCTTGCCTGCCTGATTAGTCCATTTCATCTTCTGATATTTTATTTCATGTAAATACACATAATTTTAAACTTACTCTAACGTGTTTACTTACAAATACCTTGTGAGTAGAGCCCTCAGCTCAGATAAATTCCCCACGATTTCCTGAATCAACAGCAGTCAGATTTTAAACAAAAAAAAGGTAAGAGTCTATAACTGGGTCATGGTAATCATTTCCCAGAATAAATAGTATATATATATATATATATATATATATACATGTGTATATATATATAATATTATTATATATATATATATATATATATATATATATATATATATATATATATATATATATATATATATATATATATATATATATATATATATATATATATGCATATGCATGTGTGTGTGTGTTTGTATGCGTGTGTGTGTATTGATTCATAGAATTATGTACTTGCAGGTTAACTGGCAGAACCAAAATACAGCCTTTAAACTTTAAGTATCTCCCTTTTTCATTCATATAAAATTTGTATATCTTTTTGAAAATCCAATCATGTTTCTCCCAAGAAAAATGTAAGAAACATCTTTGTTAAGGATAACAATAGCAACGCTTCAGCATATATTAAGTTTTTATCAAAAGATCCATGTTGCTGTTAATTACTTCTGTGTTCCTGTGTAGAAGAAAAATACGAGAGAATTTCTGTCCTAGTTTGACACACATGTTCCTTCGTTATTAACTGGAATACTCCCGTATTCTTCCAGAACATTATTTACTTTCCTTAGTAAGTTAGTCAAGCCATTTGGGATAATAGCTGGTATAAAATGCTTTAAGAATACCGTACCATTGAAATTCTCTCTCTCTCTCTCTCTCTCTCTCTCTCTCTCTCTCTCTCACACACACACACACACACACACACACATATCTGTATATGTGTGCGTGTGTATTTATATAACGGTATCATCAAACACATTTGACTGGGATCATATGTCATTAGCGGCTGTCCATCTCAGCGATATAATATCACTCAGTTTTACTAACGATTAAAGGGGGATTGAAGGTTTGGATTTCGGATGAGAATCTTCGTGAATCTTCGTTTTCCTTCTCCTTCTTCCAAAGTTGATAGCTCCTGGGCGAAGAAATAATCGAGCATTGAATTTAAGCCAATTTATTACTTAATAGTATCTGTTGCTTTAGGAAAACATTCCTCTAACACACTGCTCTGCATTATTTGATTTTCAGTAAAGAAGATTTCAAAGTCATGAGAATCCATGTGAGCTCTGCTACTACTACTACTACACACACACAGACACACACACACATACATGCCTGCACACATATTTACATGGAATAAGAAAATCTATTAAACAGATTTACATTCGCATATTTACATGGAATAAGAAAATCTATTAAACAGATATTTTTAAAAACAGAAATTTTGTAAATATCTGTTTAATAGATTTTTTATTCCATGTAAATATGTGTTTAGGGATGTGTGTGTGTGTCTGTGTGTGTATTAGTAGTAGTTGTAGTAGTGGAGCTCACATGGATTCTCATGACTTTGAAATCTTCTTTAATGCTCTGCTTAATTTATTTCCCTGTTGCGTGAGAATGTTGTCTGGTAAGAAAACTCTCTCTCTCTCTCTCTCTCTCTCTCTCTCTCTCTCTCTCATACCACAGACAAACAAATGAGTAATCTAAAAAAAACTCCAAATGCAGATAATAACTGTAATTTAATTAAGATTTTCCTAAGTAAGCCCTCCAAATGAATCCCACTTGACAGAAAGCTACAATTCGTTAGCATTATCTACTGTACAGCAATTAGAAAGAGGTTAACCTTGACGCATGACGCTATACGTTACCGTTATCGAGCAGCGTGTCAGCTTTACTATCCGGGAAATTTAGGGGCAGCAACATACCTCACAAGAGAACGAGGTATCCTTATGCACTCACAAGAGATATAGAGCAAGGCATCTTTATACTTTTTGAAGAGATATAGTGTCATAAGACAATTTCGCGTAACTATCTTCATGAACGGCTGTCTTTAATGCTTTATTCCGTTCATTTGATTGCTGCTTTATATGGTATTGTAATCAATCTGGCTAAATCGACTATTTTATTCCACAGTATTCTTGTCTGCAGACGTCTTTCAATATGATCCATTGTACTGGTTTTAGATATAGCGTTTAAGTACGTATATTTTCCTTCGCTAATTAGTAAAGAAAATAAACTGAACGAAAGACTAAAATAAAGCCATTTGTACACGGACATTTTATGCTTAATCTTTAATTGAAGGACCTCGTACTGATACCTGCCATTCTCAGCCACTGACCGTTAATTTATTTTTTATTTATATGTAGAGGCTCATGATGAGTATTCCCATTAGGTTCTTTAAAAAAAAGATGGAATGCTTAGTACAATATACCGTATTTTTTCAAGCAGTATTTTTTCCATACGTGCTGTGCCTGTTCCATAAGGTAACAAAAGAACTGCTTGTAACCATTGCACACCTATCTGTAAAGTTGTTTAATGTTGATTTTCCGGTCTCAGTTCATGCGCCATGAATCTGGACACTTGCTTCGTGACAGCCACAATGTTTACTGCAGACAATCAGTTACTTACGATGCCTTTCTGGTTATGATTAGTTATATCCATGGCAACACAGACGATAAACTTGAGAATTGTTTGTATTCATTATATTGCTGGCTGACTTGCTTAACCACTGGACTCATAGAGTCTTCATACCAGAAGTATTGGATCCTGTAAAGCAGACCCCTTTTTTTTTTTTAAATCAAGTAGTAAAAAGTTGTTGCTGATGGTAATTTTGTTACCCTTGGCAAATAACGCTCATGTTCCCACAGGAAAAGTTTATCCAGGCTGTAGGCTTCATTGACGAGTTTATTGCCAGCTTTACAGATAAGTGACACCATTCTTGTTATAGTTGTAGGCTTTCCTTCTCTCAGTGAGAAATAAGTAGCTTCTAGCCTTAACAGGTACCTATGTATGGTACCACTGCTCTTAATTATTTAGATCATTAGAAGATATTTCGTTGCCCTTTAAAGATATACCATTAAGTCTACTAAGAAAGCGGCTATTACCATTAAGACCCCTTACATATGCAGTCACAATGGTATCAATAACACCTGCTGTAAATTACCTGGATCTGCAGTTAGAAAGTTGGACTTTCCTGTGGATTACAGCAGCACCACCTCAACTTTCTCTTTTATGTAAGCTTTATCGAAGCGTCCGCTCCTCTAATGTCAGTGCGTGCTACTCGCTTTGCTCATTAAATCCTCCCACATTCGGGGGGCTTCGCTCTGACATAGTTCCCTGTACCAGATTCTGTCATTTGCTTAAATACAAAATTTCAAAATGATTTTCCTCGAAGTGTTACTTATTACTTACTTGACATTTACGTTTGTAAGTTTAATTGATTTGTTTATTTGATCACATTAATGTTTTGTTCTTTACATCTCTAATGTAAAATTCTTGACTGTAATCTCATTTTACACATACGCTCACACACGTACACTAATAATTGTATATATATGTGTGTGTGTATAAATATACATATTGCGTGTGTGCGCGATTGTGTATGTAAGAGTGCCTGCGTGCACGAGCATTACCAAGATGATTCTACTAAAAACCAGAAGTATCCAAACTGCAAAGTAGATATGAAGATCGACCATAGATAAAAGGGTTCCTTTTCGCTGGGAACGCAACCTCTGGGTAATTTCATAAGATATTTGTGGTGTTTTTTAGCCTAAGCCTATCACATTTGTGTCGTCTACCAGGAGGTTAATATTAGTCTTGTATATGTATGGTTTTAATTATGCCATTTTCCTCAGGGAGAACGTCTTTGCCGAAACAAAAATGATGATAAAATTTTTGATACTCCTGAACACAATAGTTATGAGACGGATCTCCATACGACTAAAGCATCGGATTTTCCTACCACCCAAGTTCCTTGTTAGACGAGTCGGTAGAGTTCTCGGCTAGCCCTCTGCTAGGCCCGAGTTCGAGTCTCCGGCCAGCCAATGAAGAATTAGAGGAATTTATTTCTGGTGATAGAAATTCATTTCTCGGTATAATGTGGTTCGGATTCCACAATAAGCTGTAGGTCCCAATTGGTTCTTAGCCACGTAAAAAAAGTCTTATCCTTCGTGCCAGCTCAGTGGTCAGGTTAAACTAAAGTATACGTTTTTCCTACTACCCAGGTATGTCCATCATACTATTAAGAGGTAGAATGATTCAAATTCCCTTTTCCGCATACCCCCTGAGTAAACCACACTTCCTCAATGTCAAAGTATTAATGAAATGATAAACCAGCCCAGGCTAAGGTGTCTCTGAAGGAGTAGGTACCAGTGTCTGAAGAGGCTTCAATGTACATAGTCTACCCTGTGTTATTGGATCCTTGGATCCCACTTAGTCCTTAATGGATGAGTCTGTTACAGTATCCGGAGTAGTAGAATATATATGCAAATATACATACATAAACATAAACATACATACATTCATGTGACTATGTATGTATGTATATAGGTTTGTGTGTCGTTTGATATCACCAGTTCACATTATCTCGGAAATGGCACCGAAGGGGAATTACAATTGATAAGTGGTGAGTCGAGGTGGTAAGACGCTCCTCACTGAAGTCGGATCAGTTGTAATATCCCTTCGTTATTATTTCTGAGGTAGAACAAATTGGATATTAAGCGGTATTTGCAGCTTAACGTTGGTGAATATGAATGTATGTGTATATATATATATATATATATATATATATATATATATATATATATATATATATATATATATATATATATATATATATATATATATAATCATCAATAAGGGGAAGAGGACACACACTGATGTACAAGCTGTCTTCATTCCAACGTTTCGTAATTTTCCATTTAATTACATCATCAGGGCTGTTAAAATGAAAACTAAAATTCCTTGTAAAATTGTAAAAACTAAAAATTAAGAATTTAAAAAGATGAACATTATTCTTACCAAAAATTTAAGAATTATATACACAACATTAAAATTAAGGGAATGAACACAATTTAAAAATCTTTACATTAAAATGAAAGGTAACAGAATATACAGTTAACTAAAAATGAAAACAGCAGTGAACAGAGTTATAGAACAAATGATTAAACGACCGACCTAGAGGCGTAACAGCGTTAAACTAAACGTAAAAATAAATTGGTGATTATTAATATGGATTAACTCCGGACTCTTTACACTAAGCTATATATATATATATATATATATATATATATATATATATATATATATATATATATATATATATACATACATACATACATACATACATACATACATACATACATACATACATACATACATACATACATACATACATATATATATATATATATATATATATATATATATATATATATATATATATATATATATATATATATATATATGTGTGTGTGTGTGTGTGTGTGTGTGTGTGTGTGTGTGTTTCTGTGTGTGTGTGCGTGCAAAAAGTCCATTAATATCGGATTCGCTATCTCTTGGCAATAACTTACACGCAAAGAGAATTAGTATAATGAATGCACCTACGCAAACCACAAATGAAACTCCTGCTCTTTTTGGGTTGGTACCTGGTAAACAATGACTTAATGCACTCAGCCATTAGAAGAGAAAGTATGAAAATAGCATGTACAAAATCAGTGACGTACATATAGCCACTGAGTCCTGAGCCATCATGTTGGAGGGGTTGCTTTCCATTCTGAGTGCAGATCCCGAATTCAACATTTATCCTTGACCGAGAATTTGAGCCCAATCATTTTTGGGTTTAAGCATGGGAGTTAGTGACTTACCGTCCGCAGCCATAAATTGAAGTCAAATCCTGTAGCTCTTTATTGAGCTCAAATTCTCGGTCAAGGATAAATGCACTCATTTATATATAATTCCCTTCGGGTTGCAAATTATTCCAGGAATAATATAGTGAAGTAGATATCAGTGGCTAATTGTGGTTTAATACGTAAAAGTGTCAAGTCCAAAATATTGAAATAATAATAATAACAGAATGGCGCTGTCCCCCTAAAATAATTTTAAATATGATTAAAGGGATCAAGTACGATTTTCCGGGAAAAAAGTGAGTGAATAAAGAAGGGAAGGCTTTGTTGTATTGTTGCCTATGAGTTCACGT
>NC_089788.1:22357194-22409694 GCF_040412425.1 Macrobrachium rosenbergii | reverse complement strand
TAGAACATTTTTAATTTCTATAAACAATAAAAACAGTAAACCTACATATCTGAACACCTGATAGTATCCGGGCGCCTTTCCAGTGAATAACCGAACAGGTGGTATGCTGGTATTTCGCTCTGGCTTCCTATCAAATGACACTAGCGTAGTTCTTAGAAATTGCTTTGAAAGTCCACGTCCAGTGTAGAAGGTTCCGGTTTATCATAAGCGAGTGTCTGTTGTGTGTGTGTGTGTGCTCACGTTGTAGTGCTCCAGTAATCGATAGACTTGCCATTGCAATAACAACTCGTAACTACTTAAACGGGGCGCGGATATAACCTTAACGGTAGAGATTCTTCAGTTTTGAAAGGCAAGGATTAAGAGTGAGTTTTTCTGCGAAACTATTAATCTTCCTTGCAGATTGCAAATTTATCGTTTGTTGTTTGTTTGTTTGTTTGTATTTGTAGGCTTATATTTATTGTATTAGTCCGTTATGAATGTATGATATTCTATTGTTCAGAGTTGAAAGTTGTAGAGTTAACTACTGGAGTAGTTATTTAACAAAATTTTGAAATTCCGTGACCTAGAACATGTGATAATCATCGATATTAATTTTTCAAGCATAGATTCTCTAATATCTGTATATCACGGTTTTGTTAATGTAAATCCCGTGCTGTTTGCTTTTCACCATGTGCGTGGAAATTCGGTGGACAGTTACTGCATGCAAATCTGCCAATACACCTGGTGTTTCGTGATCACGTTTATCCTTGTTTATTTTAGGGGTACTCAAATCAGCCCTCTCGTGGCCCATTCGGCGGGACCTATTTATTTTCAGTTTATAGTTTTATGGAATAACTTTGTCTTTAATGTCATAACTTTCTTTCGCTTGAATGTTGACTTTTTCTTGATGTCTCTTAAGTTTTCACATAAAAACTGCTTGAACAGATTGGGCTGCCGTTTATCAAAAATTTCTTTATCTTGTTTCTTTGTTCCATCTGCATCCATTCAGGCTTCGGTATCATATTTCCGTGGAAGATCCTTTACGTAATCACTTTTTTTTTAATTCTTAATTGCCAGGTCCGTCAAAATATTTTATATTCATTTCTTCCTTTCATAGTTAGTGTGATAAGGCTGAGAGTGACCTTTGTGCAAGGGATTTATATATATTTTTTTTTTGTCTTTGTAGTTAGACGAGCGTGACCTTATTCATTTAGAAAAGGCTACACATTGATATTGTACAGGATTGAATGGCCTGGCATTATAAATGCAATTTTTTTATTTCGCTGGCATCAGGAAATATATGTATGTATATATATATATATATATATATATATATATATATATATATATATATATATATTATATATATAATGTGTTTTGTTGTGTGTGTGTGTAATTTTTAGCCACAATCCCCTCTTAACCTTATTCTTCGCGCTTTTTTGGATTGCTTTAACTAGAAGCCTGAGTTCTTGCAGTTTGGATCTCACGTCTTTGTTAATGATATCCAAAAAGCAGGAAGAATTCGAGAAGTTAAAAGGGCATTTAACATATTATATATTGAGTAAAAGTGACATTTATATTATATTATACACACAACACACACACACACATACACACATATATACATATATATATATGATACTATATATATATATATTATATATATATATGGCATTATAAATGCAATATTTTATTATACATATATATATATACATATATATATATAAATATATTGTACTACATATATATATATATATATATATACATATATATATATACATACATATATATATATATATATATATATATATATATATATATATATATATATATAAATATAATTCAATATTCTAGTACCATCAATTTATATATATATATAGATATAAATATATATAATTCAATTTCTAGTACCATCAATTTCTGTCTCTCTCTCTCTCTCTCTCTCTCTCTCTCTCTCTCTCTCTCTCTCTCTCTCCTTATCAGTGCAGTTTTTGTTTCATTCATGTTTTTAATTAATAAATTGTTTATTTCATATCATCATCGCTGTAGTACTTTAGGTGTTTGTTAATTTTCCTGCGTTCTTCCATTCGTTCCTTTCTTAATTCATAACGATCCTGCGTTTCTTCATTCCTTCTTCTTTCCTTCTCAGCTTCATTCCCTCAGAGTCCGACGGTTTCGTCCGTCTTTATTTCTTTCTTATTCATTCATTAATTATTTGAGAGAGAGAGAGAGAGAGAGAGAGAGAGAGAGAGAGAGAGAGAGAGAGAGAGAGAGAGAGAGGGGGGGCGGCTTCTCACGGCCAGAAAGTGACCTTACTCTCCTGATGCTCCCTAGTCCCACCGCCGGCGCCAATCCTGGCGGCCAGGCATCAGTCAGTACATTGTTGCCTGTTCATAAATCCCACTGCCTTCTACAAAGTTGTTAAATTGCACCCATCCTAATCTGACGAGCGCCATTGTCAGAAGCCAAGAGGATTTGGTGGTACAAAAGTAGGAATTTAGGACGTTTTGGCTACAAATGTTTTTGAGCCACGTTTTGGCTTAAAATTTTAACTGATACCGACGGCCAAAGTATCCTGCGGACCCCTTGGAACATTCCACGGACCCCTGGGGGTCCGCGGACCACACTTTAAGAAACACTGAGTTAGATGGAAAGGCAGCCGTCAGTTAATACCAATACACTAAACAGGTAGTCACGGTAATTAAGCAATCAGTATAAATTTTGGGAAATCGTTTTGAGGGCAATGTAACAAACAATATTGGCTTAGAGAAGTTATAAATTTACTTTTAGTGTTTTGAGGAAAGAAAAGGCTTAAAAAGGAATGATTTTTTCACAACTTTTTAAGAAAACTTGTATGAATCTTGAACTAAATGACAATTGTACACTGCCTTTTACCGAGCTCACAAGATTAGCGGCAATTGGCAGTTCTTTCAAGATGACGTTATGCTTTATTGATTTTTTTTTTCAGAATTAATGGCTATCCTAGCTAATTGTTTGTTACTACGGAAACAACTTTCACAATTGAAAAATGCCATTATAACAAAAGCTACCTTTTATAATCATCTTACATGTAATTTTAAGTAGTTGTTAAACTCAAGTTGATTTTATGATTGATTTTAATTCGTATTAATTTTAAAATCAATGACTAAACTGGACACGAGAAGTCGCCATTGTCTTCGGAATTTTTTTCTATATATATAAATGCAGGCGCTGTACGCTTATATTGGCTCCTCAGTGAGAGCTCTAAAACAAGGCCAGTTGATCACTTTGCCGCTGTAAGTCTAACTGGTAGTGTGTTAGTTAGGCCTGTGGCCTCTAGTATTCGTGACTACCTTTCAACGTGTAAATCTGGTATGAACTGAAGTAATATACCATTTCAGATAGACATTCTAAATTTCCAAGACCACTGAAAACGTAAACAAGACATATACTGACTTGGAATAGTGATGGGTCAACATTTAAGTCATTTTAATGTGGGCGAGTTGTTGGTTACTGCATGCATATACATACATGCATACCTAACCTTAATTCCTCCATATCATGGTTTATGTTGCATGCTTTTTGTTTGTATCCATTGTTTCAAATGATCATTAAAACGGTTAATATTAATAAAAATTAAAATTATTTGCTAATGTTATTAATTGTTAACTTATAACTGGCGTTGAGTGCCTTCGTATTTTTATCATGAGATGCTTTCATAATGTATTTCAGAGGTCTCTATTCCTCATCGCTTTGTTAGGCAATAGAATTTTATTTCTTCAGAACCGATAGTGATTCACGAATATCTCGGCAAATGAACCCAATATGAATCTAGAGGGATTAACTGAACTGGGCACTGCCTTTGCTATCGCAGTAACGAAGATAATTGTTGAACTAGAATCTAGGAGGAAACGAACACCCGTACAGGATTGTCAGTGTGCTTAATGTGCATTTTAACTAGAACCACTGGTTAAAGTTGTTTTAGTTTTTTTTTTGAAATTCTTAATTGAAATTTATATTAGCTGCTGTTGTAGCAAATGTTGAAATAATAATAATAATAATAATAATAATAATAATAATAATAATAATAATAATAATAATAATAATAATAATAATAATAATAATAATAATGCCTCCTGTGAAATTCCTCAATCATGTCTTTCTAAAGCTTTTACTTCCACGAATTTCCATTCATCAACAGCCTCCCGTTTCTTAGTTAACATTGCAGTAGGATGGGACCTTCCAAATACTTTGGTGTGGCCACTGTTACGTACCATCCTCCTTGGAGAGGTGCGAAGGACTTGGCCAAACCATCTTCCCCTCCCTTTCATCTCTTATCTCGTCTACAAACGGAATGTGGAATCATTTCTCACTCTGTTCTAACATCTGACACCCAATACGCTTCTCAAATCTTTATTCTCAAATGGACACAATTTCTGTTGTGTAGTTTCATTGTCATACCATTGTTCATGTCCAAATAGCAAAAGCGATCGTGTTTAGACTAATGAATTATCTAACTTTCTTGTGCAGTTTTAGGCTATTTGATACCTAGATTTAATTCCGCCTTCCCTTTGTTTGATTCGTCGTGTTTAATTTTTCTAGCTCAAGAGTATATGTATTGAATTTTGTTGTTCCTAAATATTTAATATAATCTGTTCAGCATCATCAATCCTTCCCGGCATAGCACTATTTCGTTGCTTTGTTGTTATACTTTTTGTTTTACTTCGACTTTGCGTAAGCCCCATCTCTCTAGATATATAATGGATTTAGTTGTTATAACTAAAAAAACACATTCAGAAGGAGCGTACATCAATCAACTCCTAAGAAATGTATATTATTATAAAATCAGACTACTGGTCACAAGCAGTGTTGCCACTTTGGAGTGAGCCAAATCCTACAGATATGTGATTTTTTCCCACAAAGTTACACAAAACATCAAAATAATTCCCACAAAAAACCCACAAATTTTGATATAAAAACGAAGTGCATAAAGAATCTTTTTCTGAAAATCATGATTTATACCATAAATATTTTATTAAAATGCAGCATCAGTTTATAAAAATGAAGCTTGATATTTCGAGAGTTATAACATTTGCATAGTAAAGTCAGTTTTTTTATATAAAATTTAATAAAACATTACTAAATCATAGGGTAGCCTATACCACAAGTATTTCATTAGTATAGTATTGAAATACAAAAATTAAGCTTGTATTTTTCTAAATAACGTCATTTGCATAGTGAAATAATTTCTTATGAAAGTGGATAAAATATTGGTGCCTATCATACTTATATATATGTGTGTGTTTATATATATATATATATATATATATATATATATATATATATATATATATATATATATATATATATATATATATATATATATATATATATATATATATATATATATATATATATATATATATATATATAGAGAGAGAGAGAGATAGAGAGTAGAGAGAGAGATATGTATAGAGATATATATATATATATATATATATATATATATATATATATATATATATATATATATATATATATATATATATATATATATATATATATATATATATATATATATAATATATATATATATTATATTGGTCACATTTTACCATATACTTATGTAATTGTAATAGGTACACTGCCCTCTTAACTTCAAGCATTCTTCACACATTTTGGATACGTTTGTCGCTACAAAGTCTTAGATCCATATACAAGAAATACGAAATAAATTCTGATTTCCGGTAACAGGATTCGAACCGACATCCGTAGTAGCAGTACGAGGTCCCGTTGTCGACCTAACTACGAGAGGGATAAAAGTTTATTGCTGTGTTCATACATATACCCGTCGAATTCAGATATATCGTAACCAGGTGAGAAATCGTTTTTATTGCTTTTGTAGGCCGAAATATACTTATGGAATCTACTGGTCTCTTTTTACCAGATACGCATAATGGTAATAGCCACAATGCCTTCTTAATTTCTCGAATTCTTCACATTTTTTGGATACGTTTAGATCTATAAGCAAAAAATATGAAATAAATTCTGATGCCCGGAAGCAGGATTCTAACCCACATCCCTGGTCACGTTGCCGACCTGACCACGAGAAAGATAATTCTTGCATAGGGATCTAAGTGTGTCTACAAAGTGTGAAGAATTCGAGAAGTTAAGAGGGCATTGTGGTTATTAAAATTACATGCGTATCTGGTAAAAGGTGACCAGTAGATTCTATATATACATTTCAGCCTTAAAAAGCAATAAAAACGATTGTCCATTTCTACGAAGGCGAGGCTGGGTCTATTCCGACGCTAATAAGTATATCTGATTCGACACTTACATGTATGTATGAGCGGTAATAGATTACTTATCCCTCTCGTGCTCAGGTCGGCAACGTGACCTCGTGCTGATACTGTAAATGCGGTAGAATTCCAGCATTGTACATGCTCCCGCAAAAAGTGTCATTTCTTAGAAATTTTCACTGAAGTAGTCCACAGATTTAATGAATTACTGCTCCCCCTCAGAGCCATTCCACGTAGAATGATTTTCCTACAAATAAAAAGACAAAGATTTATATTGCGTTTTAGAAAGTAGCAAAAATCTGAATGCGTGTATAGCAGTGGTGATGAAAAAAAAATGCTGGAAACGAACCGAGTTCCACTCCTGTTCCAAGAATCCAGATCTGCGAGTATAATCACATCTGTAATCAACCCAAAGCCCCTCCCTCCTCTTCAAGATTGACTCTACCTCAGATCAAATTGAAATTTTCACCTTGGTCTATCGATCAAATGGAATTCATCGATAACGTTTTGAGGCAACAGTATTTCCTGTTTAGAAAATCTTGGCCGCCATCGATCTCAAAATCTGATAAACTGCAGATCCATCCAAAACACTGATAAGATTTACTTATCCAAATCTAGATCAGTAATATTCAGTATCATGCACTATAAGCACTATGGTTACATTCAGTGGCAGGTATTAAGCATTTATTGTTTTATTAATGATGAGTGTTCATGCCATTTTTCGTTAACTAAGTTCCTTGTTATCCAAAGATTCCTGAAAGCCGTTACTTACTCGAACAAAAATATACTCGTAAAGATCTATGTTGTAGCACAAGTTACATCTTGTGTATTTCCCTGTCAGTGTTCATTTTATGAATCGTTCTTACGTAGCTCAGCCGTATTACTAGCATAGAGCAAATCAGAGGTTCAGAATATGTAAGATTTCTCGCTTCCTCGCTCCCTCCTTCATCAGTGTTGGTAGGCGTTGCCTTGTCCTTGACCCTGGTAGTTTAATTCGCTCAAAGCTCCCCAGTGACTTTTTTCATCTAGTTGCTCTCTTTGTGTCCCTCTACAGGAAAGGCACCAAATGATTCTCTTCAGAGTATCAAAGGGGAACCTCTGCCTCGTAATGGGAGGCTGTTGGCTGCTCCTTTGACTCTCAAAGGCCTTCTGGAATTCCTTCCTTTTTCCTTTCTGCAATCATTGGTTTGTATATTGCAGAGTAAAATTTCTGCTCGACGTTGGCCGGTTAATTTTCGTAAGAGTAGCCATTTCTATATTGGCTTTTTGTGTCTTAGAGTTTTTTTTTTACTTTATCTTAATATTTTAGTTTTATTTTTTATTTTTTTCAAAACGTAAAGAGCTTGCAAGAGCTGGTAATGGAATGTGCATGAGATATAGGTATACTTTCCATTATTTTGTGGAAGGATTCCTTTATCTTTTACGTACTCTACTACTACGAGTGATTATTTTAGATCTGCAAAGATGCTCTCTATTTCTGTTCTTACAAGGAAGATATATCCTCTTGCCGATAGGATATAGGATACCTTGATGCTGTTTCTTGTTGAAAAAATCTGATCCTTTTCTAATCAAATCCTCAACTTTTCCAGTGCAGCATGTTTCCTCTTTTTCTTCCC
The DNA here is from genome assembly GCF_040412425.1 of Macrobrachium rosenbergii. Taxonomy (NCBI): domain Eukaryota; kingdom Metazoa; phylum Arthropoda; class Malacostraca; order Decapoda; family Palaemonidae; genus Macrobrachium; species Macrobrachium rosenbergii. Next base: position 22,401,818 of record NC_089788.1, on the reverse strand, counting down.
CGGATCTTTAGGTTTCCTTTTCCCATAAAAAGGTGACAGCGCTCAAATATTTTTTCATCCAACTGTTCTCTCAGACAGTTTGACTCTCTTGGTCCCCCGACCATACCTGTGCCGTCCAGAATCACCGGACTGTATAGTCTGTAGGGGTCTTGAATTATTAAAAATTGACAAGGTATCATGCCTGTATCTATTTCTTCTCGAATCTTTGTGATATTTACGGATGAGCTGGGTCCTGTTTTTTGTTGTCGGTTTATGTCTGGTTATGTCTTACTCTTTTTATTCTAAGAAAGGGTGACTGCTCTAAGCCTCCCATACTCTAGCCATGTACTTTGATTTCTACCTTAATAAAGTATTCCAAAATTGACCTAAATAACCTTTTGTTACACACCTCCCCAACAATCTCCTTGACAATCACTAATATGGTCTTTCTTACTGATTCTTGATCATCTTGTCTGCAGGATGTTTGAAAATTTTATTCGTTGTTAAGCCTCAGGTCATAATACAGAGACTGGAATTACACTGAAACTTCCTGACTATAGAGTAACTTCTTTTTTTGTAATCTTCTTAATAGCTTATTATCTAACCACTTTTTATCCACCACAATTCATAGCACATCATCTTTCCCATTTTTAACTGGGTGCCTCAGGTTCCTGTTCGTTCACCTACCCTTTTCCTCCATTCATTAAAGACCTCCAGTCTTCCTATTTTTCCTGTCCACGATTTTGGCAATTACTGAGTGAGTACATATCTCCTGCTTCCACCTCTCATCCTTCTCACTTTGCTTTCACCTAATCCAAGATTGCCCTCTTCATCTGTCATCAATCTTGTTACTGAAAAAGCTCTCATAATGTTCCTTTGAGTCAGGTAGATAAGGCAGACGAAAGAAATACCTGTCAGGCACTGTTTAGATCTAAGTGCTCTCAGAATCTCCTTACAGCTGTCTCACATCAGAGTAGTCCATCAAAGTACTCACTGGGGACAGATTAAGTTGTCACTACTTCTAAGTTAATAAGGTGTAACTGCAAAAAGTCTGTTTTTTTTTCAGCCGCTTTTCTTGTGATACATTTTTAAATTTTAAGCTAATAAAACTTTATCTGACATTGCCAAAGGTGTAAAACTGATTTGCCGGGTCGCTGGTATAGTGGTTAGTGTTTTGTTATTCTACTCGGATGTCGGGAGTTTGTGCCTCCGACAGGGCGATGAAAAATCACAGGCTCTGTATCACGGTCATTTACTGGCTCAGTGTGGGGCCTGTTTTTTTTTTTGTGGGGGGGAGGGGGGCCGCTATCTGGCTAACGTTTGCCTGCATATCTGAAGGTGGTGGAGAACTGATTCCAAGCAACTTGAACTTTATCACTCTAGAACAGTCTACACCTATGTATAAGAAAATGTCTGATGCTGTATTATGTTGATCTGGGTCTGTTTTTATTCTGTAAGAAGTATCTGAGACTGGATTCTTCCCATTTTTCATGGCATAGCAGCTAACTCCATACTTTTGGCCAGAGTCGGTCCCATTCCGCCTGTGAAAGGAGATCTTTCTCCTTTATTCTTTCTGGGTTCAAGGTTTTTTTATGGAAAATGTATCCGTAAAATGTATGGACATATCAACACTCTTGATTCCTCATGGTGATTTGGCAGTCTGATACTTAACTGTTGGGGAAACGTCCTGATTATGACTTCACCTCTTATTATAAACTTACCTGTCTGGCTTTTTATTAACCCACTTTTTATGTCATAGTTGATAGCACCTCATTTCCTTCCTTCCCCACCTGTAGTTGGGCTCAGGATTCCTTTCTATCACCTGCTTTTTTCATCATTTTTATTAGTAACTCTACCCCATCTTTTCTCCTCTGCCTGAATATGGAACTTTTCCACTTCTGATACTTCCGCCTTTTGAGCCCTCTCATTTTGCTTTTCTAAAGATGTCTTGCGGTAATTAAACAACACAGGTAAAAGGAATCGCCATCGAACACACTATAGATCTCAAGTCTTCCAAAATGTTCTTCTCTTTATTCCCTTTCACATCGAAGGAGTCTGTATTGCCGTGTTAAACTAGTAAATTGTAGGAATATACTAAGTATAAACAAAGTGTGACTTTTGCTTTTAAGGTTACAGGTCTTGAAAACTGAAAAGTTCATTGTTATTTTTCTTACTGATTTTCTCGCAGTTTGTGCATTCTCTTATATCGCTTTTTAACCTAAGAAAAACGTTAACTGCTGACATATTAACTGGTATCAACTCTTTTGTCGGCTGCTAGTCTACGTCTATGAATAACCCGGTGCTTGGCATCATGTTACATTGATGAGGATGAGTCTGTTTTGGCTCTAGTGACGTATGAGGCGAATTTTTCTTTTTCATGGTCTTTCGTTTATTTCTCCTTCGGATTCAAGGCAGCCAGTGAAAATGCAGCATGAAAGTGTGAGGAAATCATTGTCGTCGGCTTGATGTTTTTAGTTCATTTGACATGTTACTGTTTGCGAAACGCCAATATCACTTTCCATTTTTTTGTAAACTTATTTCCAACTTTTGCGAGTTACTTTTTGTCTTGTCACAATTGATAGCAAACCATCTGCTCCCCAAAGTTCTGTGCTTTCTCCCACTCCTTTCCTTTCTCCATTCTTCCTTTTATCTTAATTCAGGTTTTTGTTATTAATCATTCTTTACATGTCCTCAACCATCTTTTCCCAGCCCTTTCATATTGATTGCCCTCGATTTCAAACTAACTTTTTCTTAATAAGTTATAATTAATAATACTCCACAAAAATAGTTTCTCGGTGTTTTTCTGAAGCAGATTAGCCAGACAATAGTTTTATGCGCTCTCTCTCTCTCTCTCTCTCTCTCTCTCTCTCTCTCTCTCTCTCTCTCTCTCTCTCTCTCTCTTTTATCTCAAGTACACTTTCCATGGCCTTTCCATTGGTGGCAAAGTAATTTGGTGGATATTAGTCTGTATAGGATAAGGAACATTTAAATAAAAAAAATCCTAATGCTACACTAGATTAGCCAGTATATCTCTATTTGGCTCTGGTATATAGTACCTGAATTCATCAGTGGGTTGATGGTAACTTCACCCTTTCGACCATGTATGGGTTCGAATCCCGCCTGTGAAAAGGAGTTTCTTCATTTTGCTCCCTTATCGATTCAAGGCTTTCCGTGGAAGTATTACAGAATGTCTAAATAATTCTGTGTCGTTGCTCCTGATGACTTTGTCATTTGTCAGAGACTCAAATGATACTCTGAGGGGAAACTTCCTGATTTTGGCTTTACTTCTTTGTTTTAACTTTTTTTCTAGCCTTTTATCTTGCTATTTTTTTTTTTTTTTTTTTTTTTACCACATGCAGTTGGTAACACAATATCTGCTTTTCTCTTCATGCCTACTGTTTATTAGTGACTTCCTCCAGTCTGCCTGTCTGTTCTTATATTAAAAGCATTGTTACTCGAAGAAAATGTGTTTGCGACGTTCCTGTGGGGCAGTTAAACAAGACAGGCAGCAGGAATTGCCACCAGGCGCTCTTTAGATGTAAGCCCTTTCAAAATCATCTTCTCATTTTTGCATCTCATATGAAAGGAGTTTGTACCCTTGCACTGAGGGAGGAGGCGGTAGATTACCTCTGCTTTCAAGACGAAAGAACATGTTTATTATTGTTAACAGCTTCCCCTGGAATTCCAAGGTGTTAAATGTAAGAAATGGCTCATAGAGAATGCTAAAAGACAAACATTTTATTGTTAATCAGTTCTCTTAGATTCATATTTTTTGCGCTTTTTTGAGTGTTGTCTTGACGTTGTTATTTGTTCAAAATGTATGATAGGAATTTCCTTCTCACGATATTACATTACTTCAGCAGTTTTAGTTTTAGTAATTTTTCTTTTGATATAAATTTTTCAAAAAATATATTACCACCTCTTTTTTAAATTTTAGATTTTTGTTTTGCATTCGATGTAATATAGAATGTTAATCCTAGGCCTACATCTCCCCCAACCGGTTTCTGTTGTACTGCACCTTCCACGCCCATTCCGCAACCGAAACCCTTGTGGACCCTTACATGCTATCATTCGTTTTAAGAGATTTGAAGGCGTGGTATATATACTAACGCTGTCGTGGTCATCGCACCTTGATTTTAATCAGAATATTAAAGCCACCAAAAATACATTCACTGAAGTTTATGTGCTATGCGACACTCCTAGGTAGATAAAATGAAAAACATAAACTCGGAAACGTTTAAGTAATGACGAATTGGCAACTATAATTAATAATTGCCTGATGAACTTTTAGCACTAATGTCCGGCACCATATCTAGGCATTCCTCCAAAAAAAAAAACATATCAAAAATATAAGTCCATTTCTACTGTACTGAGAAGCCATGTTACCAGACTATTTTCTTGGAGAATTTTGTATCGCCAGAGCAATATTAGTGTGTATTAATCGAAGTAGAGAGATTGAACTCACATTAACATATGGCAGTAAGAAATCTTGGACGTTGTCGTAGCACCGATACATACCCCCGTAGGAGGGTAGTACCGTCCGTGTACCTTGCGCGGTGCACTGTGGGCACTACTTAAGGTTCTTTGCAGCGTCCCTCCGGCCCCTAGCTGCAACCCCTTCCATTCCTTTTACTGTACCTCCGTTCGTATTCTCTTTCTTTTGTCTTACTTTCCACCCTCTCCTAACAATTGTTTCAACATTTTTTTCAGCGCTGAATGACCTCATAGGTCCCAGCGCGTGGCCTTTTGCAAAAATTTTATATTGCAATTCCAATTCAGATACCTACCAAATATCAGTTAAGAGTCATGAATAAAATTAGTATATGCAAGATCCATTATTAGAACATGCAAATTACACATTCACATCTGATACTTCTTAATTTGTTATTTGTAGTTATTTGGAGAAATTAAAATTATCGGTAATTTTCCGTTGTAATGTTGAAGGCAGTGGAAATGAAAAACTGACACCTTTTCATCCTATCTTCCTATTGGTGTATGTCACGGTCTTCGTCTCTTTCCTAGTTCACTGGTTTTCCGAAAATGAGGGAGAGTTGTAATGTCAAGATCTTCATAAAGGATAACGCCGTAAAGTTACACCAACAAAGTCGTTTATGTGAATTTGACTCAAAGCCAAAGTTCTGTTATAGCGGATATTAGCTGCGAGAGAGAGAGAGAGAGAGAGAGAGAGAGAGAGAGAGAGAGAGAGAGAGAGAGAGAGTTAAAGTTAAGTATATCTTAGTTTAACCACACCACTGAGCTGATTAACAGCTCTCCTAGGGATGAAGGATTAGATTTATTTTTACGTGGCTAAGAACCAGTTGGTTACCTAGCAACGGGACCTACAGCTTATCGTGGAATCGAACCACATTATAGTGAGAAATTAATTTCTATCACCAGAAACAAACTCCTCTTGTTCTTCACTAGCCAGTCGGAGATTGAACGACCAACAGAGTGGTAGCTGAGAACGGAACCTGCTCACCCAGCGAAGAACAACGATATATATATATATATATATATATATATATATATATATATATATATATATATATATATATATATATATATATATATATATATATATATATATATATATATATATATATATATATATAGAGAGAGAGAGAGAGAGAGAGAGAGAGAGAGAGAGAGAGAGAGAGAGAGAGAGAGTATAGGCTGGATGAAAGAAGGAGATTTTAATAACATACTGTATTTCAAGAGTGTTCTTTTACTACTCATGCGAAATTAATAATGAAACTAAAACAAGACGTATATTGTATTTTACGTCAAAGGCTTAATACGCCTAGTGTCTTGGAAGATTAGATAGAATGATAATGAACTGTTAAAAAGTGAGACACACCAAACATGGAAAATATAAATCGAAAAATAAATGGCAAAAGAATGTATGAAAGCACATGTTAAACATAATGCAAGATGACAATTCATAATAACATCAAAAGCGAGTGATACATTTTAGCAGAACCCGTGAAACCACTGGTAGACTTTTGTAACCGATTTTCGGTATTTTGTGCCTAGGTTGAGGTGTCGACTTTGGATAGGCAGAAATGTTGGGGAAAAGGGACCTTATGTTTGGGGCGGTTGCACAGCGTTGACGGACGTTTGAGGCCTCTGAACATTCTGATTTCGATGATGCTTCCATTTAGGCTCCGAAAAAATGTATCAGAATTTGACAATTATATGTTCATGTTGGCTGAAATATTTTTTTTATGGTATTGTATGAAAGGTTAATGACAACTTGGCTTTCTGCTTTGTGGGGGTTCGAATCACACTGGAGAACCGAGAACTTCATCTATATTTTCAGTGTAAAATTTATGAGATAAAGCCGGTCGATGTATATATATATATATATATATATATATATATATATATATATATATATATATATATATATATATATATATATATATATATATATATATTATATGTGCGTGTGTGTGTGTATGTATATATATGTAATGTATGTATGCATATAGAGAATGTGTGTGCGCGTGCGCGATATACTTGTGTATGTGCTCGCATGCGTTTGCTGATAGGTTTGTAAGTGCAGATCTTATTACTTATTATAATTAGTGAAATAACCCCAACAGTGAAACCCAGAACAATCTGCTTCTCAATGAATTCTAACGTTCGAGTTTGATCAGGCGGAAGAAGAATTCTGCTTTAAGCCTGAAGGTGACGTCACCTTGAATAAGACCTCGCGGACTCGAGGATCGTTGATCGCTTAATATTGCCTTGTCAGCAGAAATTCATTGACTGCTCCTTGCTGGCTGTATTGGTTACTTTTTTTTATTTCTGCTTTATATCGCATGTTTGCAGTAAGAAACTAACACTTATATTGCGAAGCTTGAAGATTGTATATGTGTTGTCCTTATGCATTCTGCGCAATACATACGTAATCATACGTCATGTTATTACTATGAATATTGTTACTATGAGAGGTTTTATGATTGTGATGGAATCTCTTTGAATTAGGTACAGTTTGAGACATACAACTGGTTTTATTTATTATTTATTTATTTATTTATTTATTTATTTATTTATTTATTTATTTATTTGCTTATTTGTTTGTTTGTTATTTATTTCTTTGTTTATTTAATTCTTTATTGGTTTTTTATTTATTTGTTTATTTGTTTCCGTGTGTGTTTATTTATTTGTTTATTTGCTTACATTCGTTGCAGATGTAAGTTCATCCCCTTTAACTCAGCAATAAACGTAGTCCAAGACTTAATATGTGTTATCCCTTTATAATGAAATTTCTCTCTCTCTCTCTCTCTCTCTCTCTCTCTCTCTCTCTCTCTCTCTCTCTCTCTCTCTCTCTCTCTCTCTCTCTCTCTTCTATCCGGGCATTTTTTTTTAACTGAGCGATGGGTGAATTTCCTAGAGGAAAATTACACAAATGAGAAGAAAATTTTTGATTTTTTTTATCATCATATAGGGAGAGTCTGGGTCGTGTGTTAAACATAACAGCTAATCCCGAAGGAATAATTCTTAAGTAACTTGAGAATGACAAAATCAGTACAAAACAGTTATATGAAGGTGACAAAACATTTCGACTACCTCTGAAGCATACACAATACGTGAACTCTGTCACGAGAAGACGGTGTTATATGTTAGAAACTATTTATTATTTTTTCTCATTTTGGTTTTTTGTTATAAACGTAAAGTTAACTTATTTTGTTTAACTGATCCAAAGAGCGAAATTTCATGGGAGATGAAAACCAGAAGCCGCCCCCCCCCCGCCGTTTAAAAAATCAAAAAGAAGTAGGAAGTTGAAGGAGAGTGTAGGGATGGGAGCAAGGGGCACGGTTAGTGCTTACAGAGCGTTTTGCAAGGCTTACTGTAAACATCTCCATTAAACGGTGATATCGGATATCATGAAAGGGGTGCGTTACAGATGCATACACGAGTCTCTTTATTCTGATTTTATGTAAGAGGTTGACCTGTTAGACGTACTGGGTGGGAACTATTTATATTTATATTAAGACCAGAAAACTCGTGAAAAACTTATCACCAAAACCTGGCTTTGCGGCTTGTGTGTCAAAAGTGTGAGATTATATCCAGAAAGTCTTTTTACATGGACATTTTTAAGCAAAACTTCCTAAGCAGCCCTTCTGTAATGAGGTTTTCATCACGCACTGCGGAAAAGTTTTGTTAAGACGTTGAAAAGGCGAGATTCATTATGTAGAAAACGTGAGGACTAAAGCATGTAAACCTTTGTTCATGCATAACCCAAGTTACTAATAAGCCTCACTTTCCCTGAAGTAACTCCTGGCACCGAATGGTTTCAGTGGGGAGCATTCTCAGCGTTTTGCGTACAGCACAACTATCCCATAATTCTTTACGAAAAGTGAGCGTAAAAAGTCTGAATAATTCAGATCTTAAGTCTTTATCTTTTTAGCTTTTACTGTTTCCGAAGATTTCAAGTTTAATCAGATTTTTCCGAAAAAACCGTGGCCTAAATATTTTTCCAGGACAAAAGTCAATCTTGACAAAGGTATATCCTCAATGTATGGCTAATGAGACTTCCTTTTTAAGAAATCCAGTGTAGTACCGGCAGAAGGAAATGTTTTTTTCTTTAATAATTTTGTCTTGTAGAATTAGAATAAAAATGACCTATTCTCGAAGTACGTAAATTTTAGTATATAAAACAGCAAGAATTTTCATGAATAAATAACGTATTATACATAATTAGAGCAGATCGTGTTTTGAGAGTAAGCTTAGCAAGTCTAATTAGATTAAACCGAGAATTTCTATGGAATGTCATTTTACTTTGGCGATATATATTAGAATAATGTTTGTGGGTTTTAATGACTTCCTGTTTTATTCTATTCTTGAGCAGAAAGATAGAAGATTTCCATTCCTTTATACTTGAATTCGGGGAAGAGGGCGGCCGGCATTGCCGTAGCCACTAAGAGAGAAGGCCGGTTCGATGGGGGAGCGAAGCAGGGAAGTTAGTCAGTCCTATGGTTGTGCTTTAATCCGCAGCCCGGATGAACTTTTGTTAAACATTTGTGAAACCCTTTTGAATTGCTAAGGTAAAGTTGGTAATCATTCATAGGAAATAAAAGAAATTACTCGAGGTTGATAAATAAAAGAATTAATTTAGGGATAATAAATAAAAGAAATAATTTAAGGATGATAAACTTATGATGCTAGTAAAAAAAATAGTACATTAAGATAAGTTGTATGCATGTAAGTAAGCAAAAGGAAGCATTGGCTTTACAAAAGATATTCATAATCATAAATTGGTGCTATAAATATGGAATAAAAAAAGATAAATAATAATTTACTCTCTAAATTATTATTTGAAATGCTGGAAGTATTTTGGGAAACAATATCTTATTTTTTCGTAAGTCTCCAACTTTCTTTTTTGGTTAAGGTTTTGCTTGCTACAATCGAGTGATTTTCCTGACAGCGATAATTATTTAATAATAGGTTTGTAGAAGCCCATATCATCGTTTTCTCTATTTGTTCAGTGCTGTGTCCTGAGTCGTAAAATTTCTTTGAAAACAGTCCCATCGTCAACAAGAATATTATATATGAGTGCTGAGGCAAAATTCCTCTGATCGTTACCAGTTCTGAATTAAGGTATTTGTGTTAATTTTTACTCAGTATTATGTAACAATATATAACAATATTTGCTGCCGTGGCATGAGGAGATATAATAAAGAGCCTCTACTAATTCCCGAAAGATATCTGTGATTTTCTGGAAAGGTCTCCTCATCATGCTCCCCAGTTATCATTTCTTTGCAAGAATTACATCTGGAGATTCTGTACTTCTCTTCGATGCGATGGCACCTTCACGAAGTTGTAGCATTTTCAGTTTTATAGTAGAATCTGTGCCAATATTTCTGTCATAACAGGATTTTCCCCATCAATCTTTTGGCACGAAATGTAAACTGCAAACCAGAAAACAGATTTGCAGTATATAAAAATTATTGCCCATTAACGAATACTAAAGTGCCCGAATATCACAAATAAATACATCATAGTAATTACTGCAACTGTAGCTGTATAATAAGTTCATGATCCTCCTAAACTATTGCATATTGATTATATTAGCAAAAAACTAAATCAGTTTTCCACAAACGATATTACAATTTCAATAGTACTGAGGTAAATGTAAAGTGTATTTATTAATGTACTCACTATTTGGTCGGGGTGTAGCTTTCTCGTTTTATGGCTCTTAGCCATTTTGCTGCGAGTTCTTCGTTCTTGGGAAAGAAAATATGCTGACTTTGGGCCCGTCTCATAATTCCGCTTGCAGTTTGGGACAACCAGTGATAGGGCATCGTCACAAAAACACTCGCAAACTTATATTTAGTATCAGTATCCCCTTTTGTTCCACAAATAACACAAAAATGTTAATAATTCACTCATAAAACTCAGCGGTGTGACCCCTTCTGAATTTAGATGAATGTTAAAGCAGGCAGTGGGTAGGTAGAGTTCAGTGACGCCCCGGGTCGGACTACCTTTCCTCCGAAAACCCTGATGACGTTTAATCCCCCAGGCCTTAATCTCTCGTTGGTCATTACTCCCTTTCCTGATGACAGTAGAAGAGTTTGTTAAAGTAATGGGGGTATTTTAACCTATCATTTATACCATTTTTACGTAGATAATAGTAATTACTGGATTGTAGCTCTGTAAAATCTATATTTCTTATAATGAGCGTAGTGTTCTAGAATATGAAAATTAGGCTATAAAACCAAGCACTGGGCACTTAAGTCATTCAGCACTTAAATAGTGGAAAGAGAGCTGGAGTGGTTGGATAGCGGGATGGAAGAAATGAAGCAGGAATGGTTATGTAGAAGGCTAAAAAGTGTGTGCAATTAGGTGCCGACGGGACGCTGCAAACAGCTTTTATTCATGCCCACAGGGCACCACGTGACGTGCACTGATACCGCTACCCTCCTGCAGTGATAGATTTATCGTGTTTAATGCGTTTACTGGTATTCCATTAGGTAACGATGCTTTGACGGCGAAAATTATGTACAGTATTATGTAAATTTGACACTAGTGTGCAGCAAAATTTCCTTTGACCATTGTGTAATTAACCAAATTTGCTTATCAGTAGTAAGCTATTGCCATTTCATCTGATATAAGGTTGTTTGAAAAAACTGTGGTCAATTGTTCGTCAGCCTGCCAATAACGGTTGATTTTATTCTTATTTATCATAATTATAATACATGTCAGGATCTGAAAATGGCTAAGATTATATATATATATATATATATATATATATATATATATATATATAAATATATATATATATATATATATATATATATATATATCTATATATATCTATATATATATATATATATATATATATATATATATATATATATATATATATATATATATATATATATATATATACACATTATTTGTGTACATATACAAGAATCCATACATATACGAGTAAACATATATATTGTGTACATGTGTGTTTGTATATTTTAGATGATGAAAACAGAAGTTGATGCACGTTTTCCAACATGCATCATCAGCTGTGAAATAAAAGTGCAGAAGTTTGCTCCCAAGTAAGAGAAAGAGAGAGAGAGAGAGAGAGAGAGAGAGAGAGAGAGAGAGAGAGAGAGAGAGAGAGAGAGAGAGAGGGGGGGACGTAAAAATTGTCCCTAAACTAATTACTAAAAAGTGGATGAGAAGAATTTGGTGACATCCTTAAAGCCGAGACCGAGGATCACCTTCAAGGCTCAGACATCGAGTTTTATTTGTATTACTGTACTTTCCCAAAATCAGCGCCAGGAATCCCTTTTCCTTGGAAGTAGATAATGTACCAGAAGTCTTATAAGATGATGTCCTCAATTTACCAATCGGCGAATTCAAACAAGTCATTTTCCCTTTTCATTTGCCCACGTAGGGGGCTAGTGCCATCCAGTGCATCTCGCACGGTGCACTGTAGGCATTACTTAAGGTTCTTAGCCGCATCCCTTCGGCCCCTAGCTGCAACCCCTTTCATTCCTTTTAGTGGAGCTCCGTTCATGTGATCTTCTTCCATCTTGCTTTCTACCCTCTCCTAACAATTGTTTCATAGTGCAACTGCGAGGTTTTCCTCCTAGTACACATTTAAAACCTTCTTTACTGACAATTTCCCTTTCAGCGCTAAATGACCTCATGTGCCTAAATTTTTATTCCAATCCCAGTCCCTTTTCATTTGCTTACCTGTGGGAAGTAGCATTTTCAGTGTTTGAGGGAATCAAGACAAAGCAAATCAATTAACGTGGTGCAGCGAGCGAACGATCTTTAATGCAAATATCTTCATTACCTCTACTTTGCTTCCCTTTCCATGGTAGTAGAACAGATAACACAAAATAGTTCATACGTATGAAACGAGATGAAATTTGGCTGAATTTTTTTTATTATTTTTTTTGAGATAAATTTGCTAAGCCACCCAAAATGTCAGTATGGCAACAATTTTTCAAGATGGCCACCAGATGATCCTGTAATGTGTGACATATGATGAGAGTTATGTATGTGTGAATACGATTATTATGGTGACAATTAATAGTTTTTTTATGGGAATACTGAATTTTATATTAACTCGTTACCCATCTGATTGAATCTGACATGGCAAATGCCGAGTGTAGTATTGTGTAACCCTTTTTATACACATTTCTGCCTTGCATCCATTTTCTTAAATTCCTGGTAGCCCTTAGCATGGTTAGGGATAGTCCTTATGAGCTTCCAATTCTTTTGCCATCCCCACTTAAAAGCTCAGATGATACATTGGCTCCAAAAATGCCATGGTTGATATGAAGCTTTTATGGGTTCAAGGGTGGTCCAGGTGATCTTCCACTTATCTTCTTTTGACCATCCCTACTTGGAAGGACACTGAGGTTCTGGTTGATGGATGATGCAATTGCCCCAAATATGCCTCGTTTGATAGGCAACTTGTATAGTATGTTCCTTCATTGCACTTTGTGTTGTTAGGACTATGCCATTTGACCGCTGCTATGGCCTCATCTACAGAGGTTGTACTTGACCATTTATGCATGAGAACCACGTACTCTGTAGAATTTGTAGTTCAGACTCCTTAAATTTAGATGCGCAGTTATGCCTGAGCATGCGGCCTCACTAAATAGCTCATCTCAATCGATAAGCCTCCGGCCAAACGGCTGCGCATGCGCTCTTCAACGTTAATGTGGGCGAGGCAACTTCTTTGGCTCGGTTCTCTCTCCACTGTCCATAGACGGACAGATCGCATGTACTAGTCAAGAACACAGAGTTGAGTTTTATTAAATTGAAAAGTGTTTATACCTAAATTGATGATATATCGGATTTACTTCTTTTTCAATAATTGATATGGATGTCGGAATAATATATATTTATAATTTTTCACAGGAAAAATAATTGTGCATAATGAAGGCTGAAAGTAGCGGCATCATTCCTGAATGTCTTGTAGATTTCATTGAAATCTGTATGAATGAGACTGCTTGGACAAGTATAAAATCCAAAGGCTATCGTAACAGATTGAGCCTTTGTATGTTTATTCGTGGTTATAAACCATATATGCAAGTTAGTTTTTAAATGAGAATAAATATTCATTATGTTGAAATAATGCAAAACAAGAATAAGCCTATAATGAGTCTATTCATGATTATGCATCATATATGAAATTCATTTTTAAAATGAGAACAAAATAATATTCAACATTCTGATAAAAAAAATATATTAGACTGCATGTTTATTCTTTGCTCACATCCCATGTAAGCCAGTTTTGAAAATAAAATTTGACTAATAAACACACAAATAAAACAAAGGAACAACAGTAAATTAAGGATGTTCACTCGTTGTAACACATCATAGGAAAGTATCCTTAGAAAGAAAACAAATCAGTATTAAGCATTTTACTGAAACAAAGGAAAACAATATTGGGCCTATATAAGTCACCTTTGAAATGATTACAGTTACTAACTTGATCAACACAATTATCTTGCCATGGAACTCTTCCTTCATTCATGAAATATTCAATAAACACAAAGTCCTTGGGGCCAGATTTAAACTCTTTTAACTGAATTAGTTCTTTCAACCGCTCTTTCACTGGACGTCTTACTTGAGGTTATGAATTTTTTATGCTATCAGCAAGCCAATTACAGCCAGAGCATCGTCTGTTGACACATGGCTGCTACGGAGGACTGGGGAAAAAGACTGTATCGTTAGTGGTGAAGATTTGCCTGCACAAGCCGACTGTGCAGGCATGACTGCACAGGTATATCAGAACCTTAGTGGCGGCCTTAACTGAACGTTAGTGGCGCCTTTTAGTTCACCAAAAATGGCTGAGGCTTCAGTGAAGACATTCCATATCTGCCATACTTTTTTCCCGTTTGTAATTGGAAACTGATATAACATTGCACCAGCAAAGGTGTGGAAGAACAGCATCAGCTTGGTCTAGTCCTATAGTGGAAGCAAAGCCATAGACAGAAACAGCCAAATGTCCTCTCCTTTGCCAAAAACGTCCCACATTTCCTCCAGGCTAGTAGCCATAAGGCAAAGGCATAATGAATATTTGATTACTACAATGTCTGCGTCATTAGTGTCAATTACTAGTGACTTGTAGCCCTCTCTAAGTGTTAAGCATATAATGATATAAGTACAAGGAGCCAATTCTTTTTGGTTGACACAAGCATAACTGGCCCTTATGAGGAATTTTCTTCCTTTGTTACAGTGACTATATTGCTTCCTATCATTATAGCCACTGTATCAGCAATGAAATGGAAGAGCTGTGTTTTGTGTGCTTTGTGTCAGAGGAAGCTCCTCCAGCTAGATGGTGTTTTACTTTCTGCCATTATTTTCCTCCTAATGGAATGTTCTTGTTTAGATCTTGCTCACATCAGGATGAACGAACAGTATATACCAAATATGATGTCTTTTCTCTTGTGATGAATAATGTTATGTTTTAATTTAGGAACAGTATCCTTCCTGGTGTATTATGCAAAGGTCTTTGGTTTTTTTAGTGTTACTGTATTCATCAGTGCTGTGTCATCAGAATCTGACTGTATCTGGGTGCTTCACTTTATCTTTTAGCATATCCACCAGAACTGACAAAGTACGTGGACGTGGTTTACCATTCTTGTTGAGTGAAGTGGGAAAAGACAAAGTTTTCATGCTTTAGTTTGCCAGAAGATGAAAAAAGGAGACAGAATTGTAATTTTTAATATGCTGGTAGAAACAAGGTCTGTCAGCCTGTGGTTTATAAAAAAATGTATTTATTAAAAATATTTTGAATTGCACTTTCCCATTCATTACTAGGGCACACTGGTGACAGACACTTCTGTGTAAGTTGGCATGGAGTTCAGTATCAGCTACAGTATTAAATAACATGTTATGTTAGTGCACGAGGGTCAGTCCAAGGAAAACAGCTCTCAATAATATCTAGATGGAGAACAGGCAGCCCGAATTTTAATTTATATTGGACAAACAATCAAGTGTAGTACAGGACAATTTCATGAAAAGAACTGTATCCAATACATCGAAGTTAGCATGAGGTGGTAAAAGAATAAGGTGTTGTCTCTCTTCATTTTAAAGTTTCAAGTTATTGATGCAGAATCAGATGGAAGAAAAAAAAAGAAAAAAAAAAGAAATTCGAACTACTTATACATGGTTTATTGCAAAGGAGACAAAACTATGCTGGTGACATTAGCATTGCAAAAAAGTGTACCATAGTTTCATAACATCAGTGTTATACCAATACCACTTCATTCAACAAGACTAGATGAAGTTGAAAGTATAGATGTCACAGTGATGCAAAATAATAAAGATAGTACATTAGGTGTAGATTGCTGTTCAACAACACCAGGCTAGAAAATGAAAAGAAGAGGAGAGTTACTCCAAGCCCATCAGGCGGACCACATAAGAGTAAAGAAACTCTGAATCTCTGATGCTTCAGATGCAGAATGCCTTTTGTGAAGAGAAATAAATATCAAATTTATATAAATCCATAACTGTCCAGCTGAAGGATGGACTCAATGTGCCTCTAAACCAAACTCCTCGTAAAGCTAAGTGCTGGTAATGATTTTCAGGAATTGAAGCATCACCAGCAGTGCCTAGTACATTTATACTATTCAGAAAGCATTCATCCTAATTCTGTTAAGCAAGAGGAGAGATGTGCTATGCTAAGGAAAGTTAAACCCTGTGACCTTTCTAGAACTTGTTCTGTATATCATGGATAGCAAAAGTTACCAACACGGAAAACATTGGTTATATTTAAGCTGGCTGATCTAGCTTTACTGGTTTACTCACTAGGATTCTTGAGCTCAAAGCACAGAAGAAAGGATGTGATGTCCTCCTAGCAGTAAAAAAGGATGCATGCTTAGCTTTTTGATGCTTGCAAATATAGTGAAATTGTTCACTTAGCTAAAGCTGCAGATATCATATGTAAGGAAATGCTTATTGAAAAGATCAAATTCAGCAGTGACTTCAAAGGGTTTGGTAGAAGTGTTTGGTAGAAAAGCCACTCCACCAGTAACACTTTAGAGTGAAACATTGAAAATATTGGAGATACTAGATAACTTATTTTACAACTTATGCAATACAAGTGATGCACAAAGTAGAGAGGAAAATAAAGAAAATCCAACTTATGCAATACAAGTGATACACAAAGTGTAGGGAAAAATTTTAAAAATCCCATCTGTTAAGAAAACCACTCGACACCATTTGCTGTATATTTAAGGATGAAAGTGCATGCCAAAAATGAAAGAGAGAATTAACTGACAACCTTCTTGAGGATGGAATTAGCAAATCATATTACAATTTTGGAAATATCTAGCCACTTGGGTGAAATTGTTGTAAATCAACATGTGCACACCAGTTCTGAGAAAGGGGTTGTTCACGCCTGCTGTACCCAACATAAAACAAACTCCAGTAGCCACCACAGAAAGTATATCCTTCCATGATACAAGTATTTTGATGTTCCAGCATCTAAATTCAGATAACAAAGAAGTGGTGCCTCGCCCAAGATTGCACACAATAGGGCAAAAATATTCCTGAACTTCCTAAATAGTACATCAACATCCCGGTAAAAAGATTCAAGCACCACTGATGACATATCATTATCAGATCCAAGTCTCTTTCAAAAATCCTCAGCCCGGAATATAAAATTTTTGGAAAAGCAGATGATCCATCTAGCTTAACATGTTGACCCCACCATGCAAACCAGCAGAGGACAAAAGTTTTTGATGTCAATATCACATATCTGCACAGTGTCTGTTGATGAATAATGCAATGACACTTCAGAGGAGGTGTGCCTTTGAGCATTAACAATTTCAGTGCAGATTTTTTCGACCAACCCTGCTTTACTTCCCACCATCTTTCTTGGTCCGTCTATAGTTACACTTTTTAGCTTGACCTCTAATAAAAATGACAGGTTGTGCTGTATTCAAAATATCCTTATTTTCATCCAACGCTAAAGAAAAATATTGAAAACTGCGTGCTTTCTCAAATAATGTTGAAAACGTCTACAAAAAATTGACTGTTGAAGCAGACAAACTTAAGTTTTGAAAATGTGACAGTTTTTCTGGGCATATTTATTTACCCGTTTTTATCTTGCACTCTCTAACAAATTTGCCATCAGTGAGTGGCTTTCCTTTTTCACATATATACTTGGTGACCACGTAGCTGTCAAGCACGCATGATTCGATTTCATTGGTTTTGATTTAAAGAAAGTTTTCTGTGCAGACACTGATTTTTTCAAAGCAGCTATCTTATTTGAGCCCACACCACCTTGAAGTAAAAAATAATGCTTATGCCGTGTTTCGTAAGGCATTTTAACAATAAATGTCTTCAAGGTTTGTTCGGCCCCTTCATCTGTTTTCCTCTTTCCGGGTTAGCTGACATAATGTTCAATTCTTGTAAGGATAAAAATGTGCACATTACAAAACCCCAAAATAAATAAATAAATAAAGTAAATAAAGAATTAATAATATGTATATTCTCGTCACAAAATTATACCACTTGAGGAAATGATTTGTTCACCTTAAAAAAAAAAGTATGTATTGCACACCATAGGAAAACTACGAGATAACATCATGTACAGTCTCACCACAAAATCTTACCCTCTTAAAGAAATGCTTTGCTAATGTTTTTGGCAATAATTTTTTTTTATTAAATATAACGGAAACGGATCATACCCCATACTCAATAACTTTCCGCATCGGGATATCACTTAATTTTCTTTACCGAACTCTACGTCACAGTAATCAGATTTTGTTACAGAATGTTTGCTATTACGCATACTGTCAATCTATTTTTAGTTAGCTACTCTATTAAAAAAAAAAAAGATTAAACGCACCAAACCCTAAATCAGAATGAGAAGTTCACCACAATGGAAAACAAAACACTCCTCGATAGGCAGTCAACAACAGAAGCTGAATCACTTCCATACACAGGTAGACGTGAAGCTTTGACGTATATTCTTATTCAAATCACGTTCAGTTCGGTCCTAAGCAGAGCATGATTCGATCAGTTGTTCGTCTCATGAATTACAAAACGGAAAAATTACGTAAAATTAATTTAACAGCGAAATTTCCAATTATTATTATTATTATTATTATTATTATTATTATTATTATTATTATTATTATTATTATTATTATTATTATTACTTTGCAAAGTAATTCGAATTTACATAATAACTGACGCAAATATTTGAAACATAGCGAAAAATCCAGTCAAGCAGTTGTAGGCTACGTGCTATCTACTGGATAAGAGCATAATCCTTTTCTTGTGCTGAGGGCCGCACTGAACTTCCTTAAGGGCCGCATGAGGCCCTAGGGATCCCTGCTCCAGTAGATCAGAAAACTGAGAAGCTTTGGCAGTTCCTTTGGGAAAATATTGTAACGAATAAAAAAAATGCGCAGTATTACGTCGTCGCTATTTCCTTGGTCATATCCCTGTATGCCAAGGAGACAAGAAACGATGTTTTGCAGATTAAAGGGTTCGACGTACAAGACTCACTCAAGAGTTCTTGTTGTTAGTCGAAAATCTTCCATTCTGCTACGACTGTATTGTGCCCTTGACTATGAAACATATGCTTCGAATGTCCTAGTTTGGGAACCTTAAGACATAGGCTCCTCTCTGGGGGACGTGACAGAGATGGACATTGTATCTTGGCAACGATTCTCGGGGAGGATTGTAATTAGAGCAGCTAATTTATATCTCTTTGTTAGGGAGGTGGGCCGCCTCAGCAAAATTTAGATTATATACATACACAGTATGTGTGTGTGTATGTATGTGCAGTATATATGTATTTACAGATATGATTATATACATATATAGATATGTGTGTGTGTGTGTTTGTGAATCTCCATTTAAACTTAAATCTTTTTAATTTCCTATTTAATTTTGTTACTTGGTCAATAACCTAGACGTTGTGACGTCAGTTTTAATAGCCACAAATCAATCAGACAAGCATCCACATTCCTGAACATTTGATCATTTATTACGCCACAGGCAGTGCACTAATCAAAAGCTTCTGTTATCTGTGGTACATTCGTAAATAAAAGCCAGCTGTTTTATTTAGGATTTACTGCGTAAAGCTTTCGTACCATAATTTTAATAATTAACTTACAAGTAAAAAATGAGCCGAAGTTTCTTCGGCGCTATCGAGTTTTCTGTCCGGTGGTGGCCTCAGCCACGACCCTTATAGCTCTTAGCCGTGGCCCATGAAACCCAGCCACGGTCCTGTTGGTGGTACCTATAGCGCTGCCAGGAGTACGATTATGGCTAACTTTAACCTTAAACAAAATTTTATATAAATTTACATATATATATATATATATATATATATATATATATATTATATATATATATATATATATATATATATATATATATATATATATATATGTATATATATGTATGTATGTATATTTGTATGTCTATTTGTACACATAATTATGTACGTATATTTAGATACCTTGTGTGAATGAGAAATGTGTGAATGTCTTATATTCACATATAAACACATTTTTCGATATGAGTATAAGAATATAATGTGGACAATTTGATTCGTTAGGCGATAACCAGGTGAAGCGTAAAAGAAATCACATGGCTAATCCATAAACTCGTTCAAAGGAAAAGGAGATTAGGAAGCACTTCAAACGCGCTCTTTCAACGAGACCCAGGCGGAAACTCCAAAATTTTGACGCGGAATGAAGAGAAAGTCTCATAAACACACAAATATTTTCAGGGCACGACCGGAAACAGAAATTATTCAACGACATGCAAAGCTTTAATACCATAGATTAAATTTGATGACAAAAATGATTAGTTCTGCATTACGGTTTTTTACTGAAGTAGACATAGCGTTAATCTGTGAATTATACAGACTAACATTTCTTAATCTACATTAACGATAGTATGTCTCAAGTTCTTTTTCAAGCATATTTAGTAAAATCTCTTCGATAATAGTTCACAGCAGAGTTCTTAATGTTTATTGAGAGCTGCTCGTGGTCTGAAAAATAAAAGTACATTATTTGTGATAAGGTTGTATAAATCTAAAATTATAGCTTTCAAGGTCTTCGGGCAAGCGACAACAGTCATAACATCCTGATCATGAAGTGTGAAAACGCAGAGGGTGCATAGCGTATAGCATCCAATTTTCCTGTTGTGGAACCATTCTTTTGAAAATGCAATAACACCTGAGAACAATATTCCTCGATATTTTGCCAACGACAGTACTCCATTCATTACCTCCTGCCAGCAGAAGGCTGGATCTATATTCATCTAGGACTCTTGAAGATAAAGGTTACCACTATAATAATCTAGAGCGCCATCTAACGAGTAACATAGCGCATAGCGGCCTTAGTGCAGGTCTATATATGTGCGTGTGTGTGCTCACGCGTGTGTGTATGTATGTGTATTTATATATATCTGTGATTTATGCAAGAATTAAGGTAATTATATTCATATATTTATTCATGATAAAAAAACATTAACCTCAGTAACAAATGCAAAGAAGTCATTATCGATATACGTAGATCTGGACTTTGGACCAGGTATCAGTTCAGAATTATTTTGTCTTGTGCAAAATCATCACTACTACTTATGCATCATGTAAGTTTTTTTTTTTTCACTGAAACTTCTACTTTATATAGCAATTCGTAGTCTTCATCTGCTTGTAGTTCCTGTAATATGAAATTATTACCTAAATATAAACGCATTGTAAATAGTGTATGCGAATAATTAGCATAATTTGATATATATTCATAATCATCTATCCCTGTTATATCCATCACTCTTTTGTAAGTTCTCAGGGCATATAATGAACCTTCATAATATATATATATATATATATATATATATATATATATATATATATATATATATATATATATATATATATATATATATATATAATGAATTTTACCACATCACCCTGATATTTCGTATGCACAAACATTAAGCTAAAAGTGTCGTTGAAAATCCAGTTCGCTCTCTCTCGGAAATAATACTGAAGGGAATTATATGTTCATGTGGATATATATGTATGCATGTGCGTATAATATGCCATGACGTGCTTCGGTAGAAGCTCTATATCGCAAGATTCATAGTATTGGAGGTAATTCTGGAGAATCGTTTCTGCCAGTGTTATCAGATGCGATTATAAAATAGTTATTCTTAAAGTAAAGAAATTAAAATGTATCATATTGGACCAGTGAAAATATAAGAGAAGTCATACGTACGTACATAATACATACATACATACATACATAATTTAAATATAAGGTATATCTCACGGATTTATATATACTGTTCCCACGGGTTTTACTGCTGGGGGAAAATATCTGTGAATATGTGTTGCATCCCATACTCTTGCAATCCATACAAAATTTATCGAAATGATTTTTCTTTTTTAAACATTCAGAGTTCTCTCATCTTTCGCCCAGCTTATGACAATATAGAACCTCCGAGGTAATACTCGTCACCTGGACATTTTAGGCTACAGTAAGTCTGATTTGTCTTCAGATCATCAGTATTCGCCATATACTGTATATACTGTATGTGGTGTGATGTCACAGTGCCTATAGC
Organism: Macrobrachium rosenbergii; assembly: GCF_040412425.1. Lineage (NCBI taxonomy): Eukaryota > Metazoa > Arthropoda > Malacostraca > Decapoda > Palaemonidae > Macrobrachium > Macrobrachium rosenbergii. The sequence goes on along the minus strand of NC_089788.1, from coordinate 22,379,771 downwards.
TATATGGCTTTTCGTTCTGTTTATTATAATACTCGTGTACTCTTACTTTAAAAAATTACGATGATATTAGTTAGTATGGTCGAGATGGCAGATACAGACATGAGGAGCTTTTTGTACTGTCAGACTCTCGGAACTATTCATTCACCTTTGTTTTGCAAAGTCCAGCAGCAGTCTTGGGCTAGACGACGGGAGGCTAAATATAGTCTATTTCCAGTAAAATATATTTTATACACAAAACAATGTTCATACACATTACATTTTATTATATAAAAATGTTCGTGCAGTCTTCCTGTGGGTGTTATGGTCCATGTGCCTTTCATAATGCTGCTGCGTATCTTTAACCACCTGACAGGTAATAGTTTTGTTAAATACACTTAGCTCCTATGGATTAATATGAATTTTATATATATGAATTCATTAATCTGTACATTTTTTTATATATTGATAAGTTTTACCACTCAACACTGATTAAATTTGCTTTTATCTTTGTACCTCTTTTTTCCAAGTGACATCTTCCTTTGTTTCTGAGAAAGGGATGAACATGACAAAAAATATTGATAACTTAAGGCTTTATTCATCAGAAACACATCATGCTTAACATATAAGCAGATGAAGTGAATGAATTTTTGACGTTACATGGAAGCATTTAAATTTACACACAAAATAAAAAATAAATGTGAAAAAAGAAAAATTACTTTATGTAAATTAACCGTAAATGGGTACCAGACATTGGGATTTGGGTATTTGTTTACTAAAGTTAGTAATTAAATCAAGCATCAAATTCTGTCTCCTGGGATATAAATCCAAATGCATGTGAATTGGTCCCAGGAGGGAAGAGAGAATTACAACTCTGTAACTGCGAGGGTGAGATCATTTACATCCATAGGACATGGCATATACCAGGACAAACTGCTAAATACTACATGCAGATATCATTCCAAATGAAAATTTGGCAATACTTGGGTAACCTTAGTGGTGAAAGTCTATGAATATATATGCATTCTATAATGATGTGACTTTGTAATATATATGTTTGCTGTAATTTTAATATATTTGTCATGTGTTGTGTAATGATAATGATTGTTGGAATACCAAGCATCAGATCTTAAAAGGGTCAGTTTGACTGCGTGATTTTAGAACTAAGATACATTTTGTTGTTAGAGTAATGTTTACACAGCTGGTAGGCTGATGTGTACTCAGGTGTTCAGCCAGGGATTCCCCAGTCACAAAAGGAAGTCCCCAATCCACTTAAGCTGTCATTAAAAGAGATATGGGATGACAGGTTGAGATAACACTGGTAGCCTGTTGTTTGAACAAGTGTGCAGGCAGGAAATCCCCTGTCATTAAAAGAGATATGTGCTGACAGGTCTACATGACCCTTTTTACCCTTTTGGCCCACAGGAAAAACACCCCTCTTGTATTGGTAAAATTCCCGACCTATTGTGTCATATTGAGTGTCACATTCCCAAAATGTCTTGGTGGCAAAATAGATTTCTTTGAAAGTAGAATCTAGGAGGCTTTCATTGTTGTAAGAGACCCTGTAGGAGTTAGTTGGTTGGCCTCTCTCTCTCTCTCTTATCCCTCTCTTTCTTCAAAAGAGAGTAAAATTATAACATAATATATTATTTTTGTGGTCACTGGTAATATATAACTTTTAAGATCTGAATTTGGTGAAACTATTTAGTCTTGTAGGTGCCATGTAAAAGTGTGTTTTGTGCTGCAGCAAGGGATCTTACAAAAGTGATGCAAGCTTGTGTATGGTAAAGTGGATTTGTACTTGCTATTACCATGGTATAATAAGGTATATTAGGGAGATTTTGCCTTAGTAAAATTATTGTTGATAAATCTTTTGTGCATTTTTGTGTGTTCTTGTTTTGTGCATTTTTGTGTCTTCTTGTCTTGTGCATTATTTGTGTGTTCTTGTGTTTGCAATTTCTTAGTTTTGCCCAAATTTTTGTGTGGGTGATTTAACATTTATTTACTTAGCATTTCACATATTTTTGATACTTTAACATTGCATATTGTTGATAGCTTGGATGATCACCTGTTCAAAGTCAACAATTATGGTTGTTGGGTCTGAGTAGAGTTCAATCTCGTGGCAGCGATCCATGACTGCTTGCAGCAGTGTTTAATATGTATCTTGTGTTTTATTCTGCAGACAAGCAAAAACAGTAGAAACCGGGATGCATATTTCATAAAGCTGTAGAAATCCTAGTAGAGCCATTGCATAGTTGCCATATATTAGCCATGTATCAGCAGAAGCAAGTGACTGCAGTGATTCATCAGAACCAAACGCAATGATGCGGTTGGTGGAGTCCGGTCCATTGTCGAAGAACAAAAATGTTTTGTGCTTGGGAGCAGCAGTATTTGTCCATTCTCCAGTAAGTTGCATATCCTCAAGTCTTTCAGATATAAGCGGGTAGAGTTTTGCTCTTTGGTTATGCAAAGCTCTCTTAATGATGTCCTCACTTGGAAGTAACGCCTTTGCTTCAGCTGGTAAGTCATCCAGGTTATTGCTGTGAATCTGGCTAGGTTTATCTTCAGTTTCTGCTGCTTTTCTCTTTATGTTGTTGATACATTTCGTGGCTGAAATAGCTGCATAATTAGGAGTGTGGTTGTGATCATTAGCTGGTACAGGATCAGTCACATCAAGGCTGGTGGTCATGGTGCCTTTACAAAAAGATGTTCTCTTAACAATCTCCATCTGATAGTAGTTGATCTTACAATCTGTTTTGTATACATGTACCTTTGGAAGCAAAACTTCTCTTTTCCTTTATTACTCGCTATGACTTCCATGATGGGGTTGTGGTAGAGCCACTGATATCTAGTGCTTGACAGCTCCAGGACAACTGAATCAGTTAACTAATCCAGGAGTCAACTGCCCTCTGAATACAGAGTTATTGATTTGCTATTTCTGTTCACAATTCCCGGACAACTGAACCAGAATTTCCCAACTAAACCAATGACAACTGAACCAGGAGTGAACTGTCCTCTGATTAGCGAGTTACTGGTTTGCTATTTATTTTGTTCTGGGTTTGTTAAATACATAGCGTGCACATTGCAGTTTTTTTTCTGTATAAACCCTCGACAATAGTGGAATACATTTTTTCCCTTGTGCCATTTTTACCTGTGTTATTTTTACCCGTGCCATTTTTACCATGCCATTTTTGCCTGTATCATTATTACTGTTCATATATATATATATATATATATATATATATATATATATATATATATATATATATATATATATATATATATATATATATATCACGATACACTATCACAATGAAAATGAAGGAGAAACCAGAGGAAAGGAAATAGAGTTCTTAATTTGTCCCAACAGTTTCGCCCTCCATCAGGCCTCTTCCGGAGGGCGAAGCTGTTGGGACAAATTAAGAACTCTATTTCTTTTCCTCTGGTTTCTCCTTCATTTTCATTGTGAGAATACATCGTGATATTTTATCTTCGTGATTGAGAAGAGTACAACTAAATATATATATAGGTAGATAGATAGAAAGATAGATATGTACAGTATGTATGTATGTATGTATGTATGTATGTATATATATATATATATATATATATATATATATATATATATATATATATATATATATATATATGTATATATATGTATATATAGTGTATATCTATGAATCTGTACGTATACGTGTATATACATACACATACATATATACATATACATATATTCACATACACATACAGGAACAGCTACAATACACAGCTACACTACACAAGAACTCAAAACACTCGTGGCAGAAGAGAAGGAAGGTCAGGCTGAAGGTATTTCAAAGAAGGACATTATAAATATGGCCAGCACTGCGGATACAGTCACAGGATCAGATACCAGAATGGGACTACACAAGGAAGAGGAGGGGCTCAGATTATATGTTAAAATGACACTAAGACTATTGCCGACGCTTTATCTTGGTATTCTATATGATAGATTTGGTATTTTTTTTTATTAAGTGATGGTTTTAATCGTTAATGCCTGGATTATGTATTGACTGCACAGTCTGAAGTCTGAAGTTTTGTGAAATAGTCTAGAGGTGAAAAGGTTCCTTGTATTTTTGAATCCATACGTGATCAAGCGTAGTTACAATATCTTAGTTCGCGAACTGGAGAATTATTCTAAACATAGTTGATCATAAATACCTTGCAGGCTCTTTTAATACAGGTTAGATGTTGAATATGATTATGCTGATGATGATGTCTTTGTAGCAATCCTCCTCGTGGATGTAGGTACACTGTGAATACGAGTATTGATCAAGTTGTTATACATAGAAGTTTAATAAGAAACGTTTTTGCGTGGTTGCATATCATTGAAAGATACAACTGATCGAATATTATACAAAGAAATTTAGTGAGAAATGTTGTTGCGTGATTGCATATTAATGAGTTGAATACTCATATAGGTTTGCCTGTTATGTACAAGAAATGTATATAAGTGTGTTCTATTGGTTGACCATACTTATAGATATTCAGATGTTTCCCGGGAATTGTGAGGTTTGTCGTAAGAATATGGGATATGTAACAGTACTCTTTAGTATAAAATAAATACGTTGAGCTTCAGAATTCCTCTGCAGTGGGGCAATAGATTTGTTGACTAATATTAATGAAACAATAAGAAGTAATAAGAATATGTTTCTGGTAATAAGGTTACAGAGATATTTCCTCTGAAGGGTAATACTGCACAAGTATGTGACCATTCGTATGATGGTTTTATTGTCGCTGTGGTGTTCCGGAACTATCTTAATTAAGCTGTTCAGGAATTCTTGAACTCAAATAATTTACAGCTCGTTGAACATTCTATAGATATATTTGAAAGCTTAACACTTCAGCTTAACAAGTCCTTTCGACTTGTGGAGAGAATTTTATATAAGATTCTTCAAGTTAGTGTCAATATAAGATTTTTTAACTCACTATTGGTGGAATAGTTCCGATTCGGGATCTGTATATTCCGGCAGTTACTTGCACGGTTAATTCTACTTTTGTTAATGCATGAAAACGTACCCTTATGAAAGTTTGTATTGTTTCATATGATATATAATAATAATAATCTATTTTTGGTGTGTTCATTCCTAATGAACCAAAACAGGATCCAGAGTGGAGTCATAGTAACAGTTAGGTAAGGTCTGATTTACTAATCAAGTATCCTCTGATGTTATAGTTATTATGAAGCAAGACAAGTTTGTCAAGTTGAGGTTGTATGAACTCGCTGACAAAGTGTTGTTGCTAGTTAATGTCAGGATTTGTTGGGTATATAAGCTGTCTCCAATATTTGAAATGACCTTCGCAAATAGACTGAAAGTCAAAATTTAACGAGCATGCCTGATTTAGTTTAATTTTGTTTCAAGTTAAGAATATGACGTGTTATTATTTATTTTGTGTTTTGTTACTTATTTTATGCCATTTCATTAGGTGTATGCATGTTAACAATGAAATTATATTTCACTTTTGCTTGCAAGTTCCATAATGAATAATGAATTATTTGCTGTTGTAATAATAATAATAATAATAATAATAATAATAATAATAATAATAATAATAATAATAATAATAATAATAATAATATTAGTAATAGAAGCAGTAATAACAGTAACAGGTATAATAGTAATAATGATAGTATGCAAAATAACAATAATAAAATAGCTATTATTGGTGTCGTGTTGTTGTTTTTTGGTGGCTATTCCAGATGGAAGTTCTTTTGTTTGTTAAAGATAAGTTTTTTCGGAAACGAATCTCGCAGATTAGTATTACATTATACACGGGTAAGAATGATTTTTGTGTTCGTTGATACGAAATATGTCGTAATTATGGGTTTACTACAGTTGATCAAAGAGGCACTGTAACAAATACGTTGTAATGAGATTGCAGTTTCATGAAGTGCATCAAGTTAAAGTTAAAAGTTGCGAGAATAATTGTTTCTGTTTCATTCGAATCCTATGTCGTGCATCTTTTTCTTTAAAATTTAATATATTGCATAAATGTTAGGAATAAAGTACAAATAAGAATCATTGAAAGAAATTATTGAAAAGGTGGACCCAGCAATATTTTGCCTGCTTGGAACTCAGCTTCATGAAAACGAATATATAGAAACAATTGGTTGCAAGGTGTCCCATAATAATGAAAATAGTGGAAGAGGAGAAATCTCAATGTCTTAATAGACATCAGAACAATGGCTGGAGTGAGACAAAATTAGGGATTATTATTATATGCCCCACAAGAAAATAACTGCAGAAAGGAACAACGGATAAAAATGTATTCCTCAGTAGAAGAAGAAATAAAGTGGCGGAACAACGAGAAAAAGTCCTGATCATGGGAGAATTTAACTTGCAAAACAGGCGAAGTTCTTAGCAACAATAAAGAAGTGCCCAAAGGAGAAAAAGCACAATTGATATTAATCAAGCAAAATGGATTTATTTTTATTAAATAATAACAGAAAATGCAATGTAACATGGACTAGAATTCAAAACATATAATGTATGTAGAAGATTACCTATAGAAGTGGTGATACTGATATAGCCCGTCATGTCAGTTCGGTAAATCTTTCGGAGGACTGATGCCGTAGTCCTCTGGCATTGTCTCTGTAACGACCACAAGTCAACAGCATTTAATGCGTCACGTCATAATCGTAAAGAGGTTAATCATCAAAATGACAGCACACGTCGGCGCCACAGGCGACAGCAATCGTTCTGTCTCTTTTGATCTCAGTCACGCGCCACATGCGACGCCGCCAATATGAAAGACTTTAGTTATTCAAATAAATATATGGTGAGGATTTGTCTTTTCTTTTCCTTTTATGAAAATTGGGAAGAGTTTACTTTTCACAATTATGCAATAAACATACATCTATATATATATATATATATATATATATATATATATATATATATATATATATATATATATATATATATACACATATATATATATATATATATATATATATATATATATATATATATATATATATATATATATTATACACACACATATATATATATATATATATATATATATATATATATATATATATATATATATATATATATATACATACATATATATATATATATATATATATATATATATATATATATATATATATATATATATATATATATATATATATATATATATATATATATATATATATATATATATATATATATATATATATATATATATATATATATATATATATATATATAATGTGTGTGTATGTGTGTATTATGCCAGAGTGTGTTAAATTACGTGTAATCGCAACATACATTTTCTTCATTTATTAACTTAACAAAGCTCATGTACTTCAGTTCTAATAATGCAATTTTTCCGAATGCCTCTTGTCACGTCCGTTCCTTGTTTACCGTTTGATGGAATATTGACGTGAATGAAGTGAAACAATGGCCACGATTTCATGATAAACCATGAAAACAAAACTGGGTCAATCTTCAAAAGTCCATTTTCATTCTTCTTATTCTCCTTCATGACACGCTACTTGGCTGTTTTAAGAGTGCTTAGACAACGTGATCCGATGCACCTGGGCGAAGATAATGTTTTATCTTATGGTTTTTTTTTCACCAGCGTAAAACTGATGAAAAAATATTGAGGGTTTAGGATTTCTTACACATCATCCAAGTTAATGCAGGTCATATTTCATGAACGTAAACGTTCATCTTCTGAAAAAAAAAAAAAAAACACGTTTCGATTATGCAAATCCACGCGAAATAAAATTTCTGATTTTCATTCTTTTATGTTTAATGACTGATTGATTGTAGGTTATTTAGTGTTACTATGACCATGGTCACTGACGCGTCTGTTTTGTGGGGAAATGATAATACGTCCTATTTGAACCAGAGAGTCCCTTGCATGTTTTTTCTCGTCCGTTTTATACGTTCTCCGTGTAAGTCGTCACCATCTTATTCTTTTTGAGGGACGTTCACATATTTTCAACTTTATTCTGACTTCAAATTTAACATATTTCCATTTAATGATTTGCGTCCTTTAAGTGAAAGCAATGTTTATTTAATGGTGAAGATTTAGAGGTGAACTAGATTCTTTGTTAGGTTTTTACCAGAACACCATGTACTGTACAGTTCTGCCTTTCCTTAAAGTGTACAGTACTTTCCTTGGTTTGTTTCAGTTTATCCCTTTGCAATTACATTGTTAAGATAATGCTCATAAATCAGTGCTGTATATTCCTTATCTTTTACTAATAAATTTTTTGGCTTCATTTTGACTGTATTCATTAATTCGCAAATCTACGTTGTGATACTTCTCTGTAACAGTCTGATTCTTTCGCGTCTAGAACTAAAGGAATCTAATCATTAGTCCAAAAATATAATAGTTTTATTTAAATGTAATAAGTATATAACTTACAATTTAGTTTACTGTGACAATTGTTCGTCCATTAATTATACTATGAGAAAGAAGAGTCCGAGTACATGCATAGATTTGGGCAAAAACAAACAGTCAGTAAAACGTGTAGTAAATGAGTAATTGGCGAGGCAGGTCTTTTTAAAGTTTGAAGGGTTGTTTGCGATAGATCCCCCGAAATTGGGTTACGTGAGCTGAGTTCACAACTATTGGTATTTCATTTATTTGTGTTTGCGGAAAAGGTTTCCTTCCGATCTGTTTCCCAGATGTGCTTGCTCGGTCTGTCTAACCTCTGATACCTTCTACGGCAATTTCCATCTCCTCGTCCTTCGCATTCAAGCGCTTACTTGGTTAGCATATCTGCTCCCTCTGACTTTATCTCGACTGTTATTAGCAAGATTCACATTCTAGCAGTAAACGGCAGGGTTTATTTGCATAGCTTTATTTATTCTCCTCTCCTTCCTGTAGGTTTCGATGACATCTTAACCTATTTTGACTTACTCAGTCTTGTTTGAATCTTTTACCGGTCATGTCCATAGCTCTGAAGATTATGATTATTTAACTAAAACATATAAGACACCTTCAGCCATCTCCTTCACAGAAAATATTTGTTGGCTGTTCTTCCTTTCTACTCCTGCTTTCTTTTCGTTGTTTAAACTTTATCTTCTTCAATTAGTGCGTCTCTTGGCTGCAACCCCTCCATCTTTTGGACTTTGATCTTCGGCCTTTAAGAGTTTGCTTGGTCCTCGTTGTTGACTGCAAGACTGCCAGCTTCTCCATTCCTTCCCGAATATGTTCTCTATCCTTAAGAGATTAAAGGGTTTCCTGTAAACTGACAGATTCCCAGCCTCAAGGATTGTCGATGCATTTGAGTTGGATGGGTTTCCTAATGTTATTTTCCTCTACACCAGATGTTTTTAGGTATGTTTCCTATTTCTTGTCACGGCTGATGTTTTTCAATATTATTGCCATTAATTTAAATGTTTATATGTACACATTAACATGCAGTAAACCAAACAAAATGTATTAAAATGCTAAACACATTTCTTACATAATAAAACAGGTGACACAACAACGGCAATAAAAAAAAAAAAATGAACATATTATCGTAAATGTTTTGTCGATAATTAGTCTTTGGAGCATTATTATTATTATTATTATTATTATTATTATTATTATTATTATTATTATTATTATTATTATTACTTTCGTGCATATATTACAAAAAATATTACCGTTTACAAAACGAAGGCCTTAAACGGAGCTTATGAAAATAATTAGTTTGAAAGCCATGAAATAGAAATAAAGGTTATCTTTTATCAACTTTCAGTTTTAAATCCTTTCGCTTTTAAGGGATTACAAATGCTACCGTTATTTAGAATATCGAAATCCATAAAAGCTTCTTCAATGTTTAATGTCTTAAAAGGTTTTAGAATGCTGAATTGCCTTGTTTCATGGCCAATTTTGGATATCCGTTTTGCTCACGAAGCTTTCTGGTTCATCCCAAGGGACGAGGAATCTCAGTAGTATAAAAAATTAACTTCGGTCTTATGTTAATTGTACAGCCTAAGGTAAAACTCATGAATATTGTAAGTACCTATCTCTCAAAGAAACCGACAAAGCTTTTTTGGTGTTAGGGATATAATATTCAATGGCGATGTTCTTTTCAAAACGCGAAACTCTTTCAGTAGAAAAATATATAACTCTCTGAAGGGCGATTATGAGAGATTTTCATTACATCTCTACACAGGAAGAGATGTGAGACGCGTAATTCTGAAATAGGAAAATTCATTATACCGACGGCGGAAAACCTGACTGAAATATAACCAGTAGTTAAGCCATAAGAGCAAGCGTCTAGCATCTGCTACTTATATCTACAACGACCAACTTCGATGTTACGTCTTTACGCAAATACTCTTGACGAGGAATATTTGGGATTCGTTTTTTTTCTATATTTGGAACTGAATTGGGAAAAGTGAATGGTGGACTAGACTCAGGCAATTCAAACCCGGCAACTTTCCCAAGTATCGTTTTACTCCACTAAGAATTACGGTGGATTTGAACCCTCGTATCTGAACTTGAACCTTTATTGTACTAAAAAATAATGTCGACATCACTTTCATATTAAAAAAAATCGAGTTAAAAGAAGAATACAGTACTGGTTATACTATAAGACCTTGACCAGAAATACAGTCTTTTCCTTTACTGCAGTTGTGCACTAGTTTTGGTGTCTATATTTTTAATGTTTGGGAAATTTACATTCATTTCTGATATGCTCGATTGTAATGCAAGGAACCTTTTTTTTTTTTTAATTAAGGCCCATGTGCCACATTCTCTTTCAAATTGCAATACACGGTAGCTTTTTAGAGTTAAGGACAGTTGCCACATTCGCTTTTTAACATGTATATTACTTTAATCTTTCGTAATTTATTTTGTAAAGCATAGGATTTACAGCTGAGTAAAAAAAAAATCTCTCGATCCTGCCAGCTTTAGAACTCCAGAACAGTTGCTAAGATTTATCACACAGCATCTAGAATGTAAAGTGTACTTTAATTGGCAGGAATGTCGCTAAACAAACATTAATCAGAATCTCTGGATCGACTAGAGGTTGTCTGTGTTATTCATTACGAGCACACACTATTGTGGAACTGTATTAAGGCTTATTTTAAAAAACACCCCAGTGGAAATCTGCACTGTATTAAAATCTGAAATATACAGCAGTCTGTAGTTAGGAGTCATGAGGAAAGTTTAAGTTATGATGTATCATAATTTCACAAGTAAAAATTTACCTATCTTACCTATCAGGCTGAACTGATTAATTGACTGAATAATTGATTACTAATTTTCTGGCATAGTTAATTGCCAGTGTAAGAAAGTGTGAAGAAGTTAAAAGGAGGGGACCTGAAAAAAATTATATATACATACATACACATATATATATATATATATATATATATATATATATATATATATATATATATATATATATGTATGTATATATATGTATGTATATATAAATATAAACACACACACACACACACACACACACACACACACACACACACACACACACATATATATATATATATATATATATATATATATATATATATATATATATATATATATATATATATATATATTTATATATATATGTATGTATATGTATGTATGTATGCATGTATATATAAACACACACACACACACACACACACACACACACACACACATATATATATATATATATATATATATATATATATATATATATATATATATCATCGTGGTTTTTATTCGGAAATAGTTCGCTACGTAAGCTGCATGTTTTCTGTGGTCACAAAGAGGTTTTCCTTGTTCCATAACACAGACCGAATAAATGTAAGGTTTATATGTTCACAAATTTGTAGTTATAAATGTTGCCATTCAGTTTTCTTATTACATATTGAATAACACGATGATTTAAAGAAACAGCATTTCATGTAACAAGATATACTGGTACATAAACCTGGAGTGGTGCAATAAGAAAACTTCGCCATCAGTCATTCTGGGAAAGGTTGCTATTGCATTTCGAAATGTGAATAATCCCCATGAATTCTCTGGCGGGAAACTTTGCCCGTCAAACATGTCATACATACCGCGCGCACCTCCATCGTCAGGTATACTGTATAAACGAGTTGTCAGCGAGTGATTCACGAGCCTTCATAAATCTCTCGCAAAACTCTTAAAAGAGGATCTACCAAAGACGCCATTACGACGCCAGAGAGATTTCAAGACAGTCAATCTTTCTGAAGTATCTCGAGTGTATGAGTAAACGATTGAATCGGAGAGTATTATCAGCATATTCCAGAATGCTCAGTGACAAGCGCCCGCTGACAGGTGATCGACAAACCATTCGGAAACGGGAAGAAAATCTATGGATGAAAAGATGGGAGGAGCGGCAACTGAGCCATCGCACTTTGATACAGCCCTCTTTAAAAGATTTAAGAACGTGAAAAGAAACAAGGCCATTATAAGAGTACTATTTCAAATGTTGCTGTCCGCAGATAAGCTTTTTTTACATATATATGTTCGTTGTGTTTTCTCCTACATGTCGTACACATTATTTTTGTCGTAAACATCATAAAACATCCATAACATTCCAGTCATACTATCTTCCTAAAGCTCACATTCACCATTTTAGACATAAAATCAGAAGGAGACATACAAAAGCCTTGACAGGAAACATAAATTATGGCACAATATAAAACGTAACTATAAATAAACTACGTACATTCTTGATAAATTCCCTCATCTGTTTTCTTATTTTGAACAGAACAAACTCTTGCTAAAATAGCAACTTTATCATTGTATAATAACGATTCGTTATCATAAAATGTCTTTAAAATCTCATAGACTTCCCTGAAGAAAACCGAAGATTTTTTTTATAAATAGAATCACGTGGGCTGCTTAGCAAGCGCAAGGCTGGCAAAATCTTGGACTTATTCATAAAATGGTTGAAAGTTAAAACCTGCGCCTCTTGACAAGCATAACGGTTGCTCTCATGATATGAGAGATTTAAAATCCATTTGACAGCCTTGTGGCAGCCATCACCAAAGCTTTTGTATAAGTTCTTAGTGAGAACCACCAAACCCCATTTCGCACCCATACATCTGCAGACAGAATTGTTTAAATCGAAATATCGTCCCTTCTTTATCTGTAAAATAAAATTTCCTCAACATCATGTTGAACTCAGCATAAAATTTACTTCCTGTCCGAATCGTCATTATAATTCGAAATGCACGTTATGATATATCCCAAGTACTTAAACAATTTTACATAATCAATCTCATCAATACCAATTTGGAAAGGCTCAGTATTTTCACTTTCGTTCTGGTTAATATTAAGAACCGCGCACTTTGTCTTTACTGGGTTAAAAAAGTTTATTTCTGTATTAAAAGCTTCCTCATAAGCTGCATCTATCAGTTTTTGCAGACTAATGGCTGAGCAACACAACATCGTCAGCATATGCAATGATATTTGAACTTAAAATAGCCACTCGGCCACCAGCCTTCATTTCAGAAATTTTCCTCAGGAATTCATCAATATATATTCCAAAAGAGAGACTTGATAAAACTCCTACCTAGCGCACTCCGTTTTTTAATTTCCCATTCATTTGAGGCACTAGGCTTACATTTCACATTGACCATTGATTACTATACCAAAAATGAGCTAAGTTTACATAAACAGCCGGAACCCCATATTCTATTCATTTTCTCATAAGTATATCGTGATTAAACGGAATCAAATGTTTCAATAATATCAACAAAACAAGGATAAACATCCGAATTACCATTATTGGAGTGAAGGATTGTTTCTTTTAATTAACAGTAAACAAGCAGAACTAGTGGAATGGCCGCCCCTAAAACCATGTTGTCTGTCGCTCAGAGATGTTAGCGGTTTTATTCTGTCTAAAATACAATACTTAGGTAACTTCAATAATACCGAAGAGGACGCCACAGGTCGGTAATTATCTGAGCTCAATATTTGTCCTAACTTATCTTTAATAACAGGAGTTATTACACCTGGCAACATACTCAGAGAAATGGAACAATGAATGATAAAGCTAAAAAATAACTTAGAAACTCGTTGCAAACATCAGGACCCAATTTTGGGGGTTTCGAATGAATGTTATCGTATCCTGTAACTGGATTAAGGTCATTAATAGCTTTCTTTATGTCATGCATACTGAATCTCAGTAATATTTGAACCTTATCCTTCCCACTAATTTATACTGTTTGGAATTCCGTATGAATTCTGTTTTTTAGCTCATGTTGATCTATATTTAAAGGAAAAAATTCACAAACTTCATCTGAGTCTTCACTGTTATCTATTCTTTGGGGATATATCTTATGATTTTTAGCTTGTTTAACCTCAATCCAGAATTCTGTATACCTCTTTTCAGTTAAAGTCTGCAACATTATCTTCCCCCTAAGATCACGTTCATTTTCTTTACATTTTTTAAAGACACACCTAAACAAAGACCAGAAGATTTCTTGGCCGCGATGGCCTCGGGTCTACCCTTATCTTTCCAAATAAGAAGCTTGTCTCGAGCGGTGGCATGAACCCGTTGTGCCTCATCCTGGTATAACTTTGAAAGGCTTCTTCTTACTAAAGCAGAAGGCTTTAGTTGAATCAGTATAAAGATCCAGTTCATAAAAAAGACGATCTAGTGCTTTTTTTAAGCCATTCGTTTACACAACTAGCGCCAAAGCAACAAAAAGCTTCGCGATGCATTATTCCTTTTTGGATGTTATTTTTCTTCATAACTGGTCTTATGCTCTGCCTGTGTTTCAGTAATTCCATTCCAGTTAACAAGATTTTCTTTAAAGATATCATTAATTACAATTGCAATGTAACTGGCAGATTCAAATCAAAAGCCAATGGAAGTGATCATAAATAGCCATACCATAGCAACATGTATATTCGAAAAATATTGAGAAGGTGGTTTTGAGCAGAAAATATGGTCCAACCAGCTAGTGGAATTCTTAACTGGACAACGATATGTAAAACGGTTGTTGGGTAACTGAGAATCCACAGGGAGAGAGAGAAAGAATGACAAAAAGACGGGAGCTCAGACCAGAAACGGCCATTGCGAGGATCAGTGTTAAAATCCCCAGCAGTAATTTCATTACTAATATTTTGTTCTTTAATAATTACTCCCATTGTCGCAACAGCATTTCGGTAACCTCCTATCGAATCAGTTGTCTGAGTCACATGGAAAATAAACGTTTAATATTAAGAATTTGGAGACATGATTTGTTAAATTATGCCAATCATTAAGTCATCAATAAATACGGGAGAAATTATGGACGATTTTATCTCCAAAATATGGGCAACACCTTTCGAAGGACGAACTTTACTAATGCATTCACTCTCCCTACTTTTACAAAAGCTATAAGCCTGAAACCCTCATGAAGTCATTTAGTAGAGGCAGATCTGATTTGTTCAGCATAATTTCTTGAAGGAACACGACATCAATAGACGACAGTAAATGTTTAACCACCTCCGAACTGTTTCGTATAAAGTTACAATTACTGTTGACACTTCGAAGCATTATTGTTGATTATTGTACAGTATAGTTTTCGACAAACTGTACCCTCAGGCCATACATTTCTGCCTAGCATTCGTATTTAAAGTTACTTGGAAAGCCTTATTAAGAATATTTTGAGTGCGATGTTGCTCAAAACTATGAATATCTATATTAATCTCTTCCTTAATGTAGGCTGAAAGCAGTTCAGCAGAAACAGATTTGTCACAATTTCCAACATACAAGTCACCCATTTTTACTGCACTTTTTAGTGATTTGACAGTCTTTCGAGAGCCCACTATATTTTTTTGCCGTTTTCGACTCTGAACAATTATAATCCCATTGTTATCCCCACATTTACCTAAGGCATACATCTCTCCACTGAACTCAGCGCCATTCTTTTGTTACTCCCGAAAAAGGGAGTCCATTAGTTACTTCAAGGGAAGAATCCTCACACTGAACAGCTGAAGAAATATTCGTTCTTCTGCGGGATGAAGACACTCCTCCCTTACTTTAGGAAGGTTTACTAACCGTCTGCAAACTGTTGCTTAATTAAGGAATCCATCCCGTAGGGGGTTAGTGCCGTCAGTCCACCTCATGCGGTGCACTGTAAGCTTTACTTAAGGTTCTTTGCAGCTCCCTTCGGCCCCTAGCTGCAACTCATTTCATTCCTTTAACTGTACCTCCGTTTATATTCTCTTTCTTCCATCATACTTTCCACACTCTCCTTCCAGGCTTAATTTAAATTAGTTCTGTGATAATAATTAGAGCATTCCCACCGTAGTGTTACCATGTGCTTATTAAATCTAATTGATAATTTCCTCCATCGTGACTAAGTAATTTCATGTGAGAAAAAGTCATTAGGTCTGAATGCTAACCTGGAATTCTCTTCCAGAATATTGTCATCTGGCTCTTCGAGTGGTCTACCCCTGCCCTTGTGAACCAAATAGCCTTTGACGTTTAACTGCCAGCTTGCTACGTGCAAGTTTTCTAACTATCAACGGTCCAGGGGCGCTTGACACAGTTCCCCCTTTTCCATTCACGTTGCACTAAACTAGAATTGTCAACCGGTCTCAACAGCAGTGGTTTTCATTTGCGTGTCAAACTCTTTCATGGGTGTAGCCCTTTCAGATTCATTTATTTGCTACGTATTGTCTTGCTTTTATTGCACATTGTATGTGCCTTGCTTGCTGCTCAGTCAGCCATTTAATATTGATTTTCTGATTTCTCCGTTTTTGTAAATAAATTCAATTTAAAGTTATTCGACTGGTTTGAAAGTAGGCCTCCATTTCCTTGTTTAATTAGATGTGATATCAAGGTAATTCATCTTAGTTAGTACATTTATTGCTTATATCCTGACCGCTAGGTGTTGGCCCCTATGGCAAATGACAGTAAAAACCCAATCTCATTCTTCCAACCGGCCTCAGAATATAACAGTATATACATATATAAATAAGTAAATATACATTATATATATTTATACACCTATTTCTACGTGTAAGGAATGCACCCTAACTTCTTTTTTGCCTCCTTAAACCTTGTAAATAATTTTATCACCATTTTCCGCCTGGGACTGTTTGAGTGGTCTCACAAGGAAAGAAATTAGGTTAATTATTGTATATGCTTCTAATTAAGATGGTAAGTGATACGTGAATCCTTTCATGCATATGATTATATGTCTGTATATTTATTTAGACATTCTCCAACAGTGATGAGCTTAGAGAAAGACCGGAGGAGAAAGAGAGAGTATTATTTTCATCCTCTTTATCATTATTGTTAAATACTAGTTCATTCCTTACTACTTATTGCAGCCAAGGAGTTTCTGTGAGGATAGGACTCCAAGTCAGATTTTCAACTTCGAATGATACGGGAACACTTCTGGAACTGTTATTTTTTTACTCCACTCCGGCACGTTTAACGGTTTTTGTGACTTATCTCATTGTAATCTTCTGTCCTACGCCGCCTCATTGCTGTTTTCCATCACCAAGACTGTTATCATGTACGGGAGATTGTTGTTTTTGATTAAGCTGGCCTTATGCCAGCACGGGCTCTTGCTCGTAGACCAGCCCGTAAAGGGGGCGAGAAAAGATCTCAACGTGGCCTTTGTGTTTTCTCACACCGAAAAATACCCAATAATTCTTTGTCCCACATGAGAAGAGTTTTCTAATGCGTACGACTCGAAAACTTGACTTGTTTTACATTCGTGGTTGATTTTAAGATCATTGATTCAGCCGTCAGTTATCGATTTGTGTTTTCTGGGAGAAACCCGTGTTCTACGATGGGAGGGGGGTCGTGTTTTGTTTTGGATGGTGAACGCTCGGAGGGCCTTAGAATAATATAAATATATATATATATATATATATATATATATATATATATATATATATATATATATATATATATATATATACATACATACATATACCTTTTGTATATATATATATATATATATATTATATATATATATATATATACATACATATATATATATATATATATATATATATATATATATATATATATATATATATATATATGTGTGTGTGTGTGTGTGTGTGTGTGTGTGTGTGTATATATATATATATATATATATATATATATATATATATATATATATATATATATATATATATATATATAGACTTAACACCGATACTCGTTACCACTTACTGACATACTAAAACTAAAGGACTTTTCATCCAACTGCAGGGGTGCCGTTAACGTTCAACGGAATTCCCAAGCTGTATCACTCCTATTCTCGAAATGATTACAGCATTTTCATGACCGAGCCATAAAGGCTTCCGCGTCCTTTCATGTTTCAAATAACATTCCCTAAACGTTAAAAAGAAAACGGAAATATCTTAATATTCCCCTGACGCAATGCCTTTCGAAGTCTAGGGAACGATTATAACGGCCTTCATTAGGACGAACAAAACCTGGGGCCAATTAAAGTCTGGCAAGTATCAAGAGCATCTTGGAGAAACGTTAATTGAGGTAATGAATATAATGACTTCTTAAAGTCGAGATTTGCACAAAGTTGAACAAAAGGTTTTATCTAGACTATAAAAGGATGTAACAGATTTATAAGCGGAACATAAAGAGATTTATTAAAGGATATGATGAGATTTAACAACTCTAAAGTGGATTAGTTTTGTGGACGATAAACTTGCAGCTACAGTAATTACCCATGTTAAAGCACCTAAGCATACTGATGTATAAAACAACTGTCATAAATAAGTGGAATGAAATATCGTGGGTGAATATTACGTAATTCCAGCTCTCATTGTATTACCCCTGAGTTTGTAATGTCATGTTTTTTTTATTAAGTAATCATTTTTGAGAATTCGGTCAAGGGGGGAGGGAGGGGACGGGGAGTGGGTTCCGAATGACGTGGCTTTGTTTTTACTCATCATTAAACAGTCAAATAAGCTTCATCATCCTCCTGCATAACTTGCTCGGCTAGACCGGGTCGCCTGAATTGATCAAAAGTAGGAAAGTTTTATCATCTGTCCTATTTTGCAAATCAGGAGGCATAAGAAGAGGCGAGGAAGAATCTACTTTCGTTAAATGTTAATATTCTCGTAAACTAGCTTCCGTTTATACACTGAATCTTAGTTTTCTCAAAGGTTTCTCGTACTGTAATCTTCAGTCACCGAAAGGTTTGAAAACCAAGATAAAGCTTGACCATTATTTTCACTTAAGGAATAACGCTATACGTATGTTACAATTTACCCTTCGCTCTCCTTTAAATTTTAGTAAAACAAAGTAAGTGGTTATTTCATCCAAGAAATGTAGAATATTGATCAGATAAATATATTATTTCGGCATCATAGCTTATCATATGTAGGAATTCGGCGAGGATTAACTTTAACCTGCCACCCGCACGTAGAATCAATCGATTGCCTTCAACTTTCAGAGAACTTTCCTGGAAGAATGATTTGATACCTCAAATATTATTCTGATCGGTATCACTGTAAATATTCGGGTTGGGTCTGTCGATGTCAGGATAGTCACGGAGAGTGCATTATTTCTTTTATTTAAGTGCCTAATGCACAGACAAATATGAGAACTTGAAGAATACACATCCACTGCACCACATTTTTTAATTTTTGCTCCGGAAACAAAGTTGGTTTCTTAGGAATAACCATTTTTCCTTGGAAAATGTTTTATCGGCAAAGCAATAAAAAAATAGTAGTGGAGTAATAATTCAGCACAAATTTGGCGTAAGACTCAGATTTTTCTTTGCTTACCAATCAGTAGAACTTCCAGCGCCCATGGAGATTCAAATTGGATTTGTTTACTGAAATTATCCTTTCAGGATAGAGTGACAAGAAATATACTTTGACGAGTGTCCACTAATAATAAATTCTAGACGTATAATCCCCGAAATATATACATGTGTTTTTTATCTCCTGCGCATAACAACGATCACCTACACTTCCTCACACGATGTTATCACCTGGAAGGCTAATTGCTTCCCGATACGACGGCTTTCAGGGATAGATCTTCAAAGAAGATACCTCAGGATTCAGGCAGTTTTCCTTCAAAACCTCCTTCTATTGCTGTGGATTATCGTTCACTTTATTTTCAGTTTCCTGGAAAAGAAGGAAATAAAAATTAGATTTTTTATATAAATTTCTTTAACAGGAAGAATACATCATTTTTATAAATTTCTTTAACAGTAAGAATAAATAGTTTCGAAGTCCTAAAGCTGTATGTAGAACTGCTGAGTTGTTGTTCGTTATCTGACTTACGACAGAAGTCATTGGAAAGGGAACATGTCACATGTCAGTGTTTGCAAGTGGATTTTACGTAAAGTAAAAGACTGCATCCACACACACACACACACACACACACACACACACACACACACACACACACACACACATATATATATATATATATATATATATATATATATATATATATATATATATATATATATATATATATATATATATATATATATATATATATATATATATATATATATATATATATATATATATATATATATATATATATATATATATATATGTGTATATATATATATATATATATATATATATATATATATATATATATATATATTTATTGTTATTTATTTATTTATTTATTGTGATCATCACAATGCTCTCTTAACTTCTCGGTTTCTTGACATTTTGGATACGCTTGTCGCTACGAAGCCTCAGACCAAATGGAGAATCATACGAAGAAATTCTGACACCCGAGTGAGATTCAAACGCTCATCCGGAATATCCAAACGAGGTAACGATATCCACCTGCCCACGAAGAAAGGTATGAATCTTTCCTGCTCGGACATGTATGTATCTGTGGAATTCAGAAAGTTAGTTAGTTAGTTATTTTATTGACAAAAGTATACAATAATTAGTACAAATTTGTCCACAAACGTGACATAATACAAAATATACAAAGTAAACAGTAATCTCTGTTCTTGCAAGTACATGGCCTATCCAGAAAAAATTATTAACAAGAAAAATAAAATATCAAGTACAAATAACATAATCCTATAAGATTATAAAATAAACGAAAAAGGAACTTACTATAAGGAAAAAAAGTGGTTACATAACTATTCAAAATCAAGTCCTAATACAAATAATATTTGATAAACAAAAATTTACTTGAAGAAAAAACATAAAACAGAAGGTAAAGCCGCACATTACTTGTAAATATGAAGCACTTCATAAACATATTTACACAAATCAACAATATTATCATTTTCATTGAATAAAGTACTCAGAGATTCATAACTCAAGTTTGATATTTACGCCTACATGGCATTGAAAGAGGACAATTGATCAGAACGTGTGATTCGTCCTGAATAGTGCTATTATCACATGTATACACCCTTAATTCCGGGGAGTTCGGCTCCACCTACCTGTTTCTATACGGAGGTTATGGGACATGAGTCGTAAACGACTGAAAGCTGCGCGAATATAATCAGAAATGTATAATTTATACGTATATAATTTATGTATTCCTAAGTTGGGATTCAATTTGTTTCTGTAAGTCACATACTTTGTTGCTGAAGCTGGGCGGTTTCTAATAGATGTTGTGATATCAATTAGTGGATCAATTTGATCATTAAAGGCCAGAGAATCTTGAATAAATCTATATCCAGGGAGTCTGCACCCCTGCACATTGCATATACAATATGAAAAGGCTCATCCATATCAGGATTAGACAACTTTGACACCAGAAAACGTTTTCGTTTTGATGCCACGATGAATTGTGCTGGGGTATCCCAGACTCAATAAACACAAATGTGTACAGGTATTTACCCTTACATCCAGAAGACTCTTTACTAAATTATTGTAATTACTTATTGGTTTTTGTAATGCATTTGTTAGCCATGTTTCTGACCCATAAAACAAGGATGAAGTCGCTGCTGCTTCAAAGACTTTCTTCTTGAAACAGAATGGTATTTTAGTATTCGTGTTACAGAATATTGAGAATTTATTCAAGGTCGATTGCCAATTTGGCTGATGTAGAGAGAGGCAAGTTTTTAACTTTCCGTCATCTGTGAACCAAGTTCCTAGGTAAAGATAATGGTCACAGTAATTTATAGTTTGACCTTGAACTGTTATTGACAACTGGTCACCTACACTTTTGTTTATCACGAAAAAATTTGCTCTTTTTCATTAAGCTGCATGCCATATTCATTACAATAATGCATCATAATATAAAATTTTTTAATACACATTTCTCGCGAAGTAGCAACATTCACCGTGTCATCCATCAATAAAAGCACATGTAAATTACCCAAAAACTGTCCACTGGTATTGCATTTTTTTAACATCCTAACCATTTTATCCATATAAATGACAAACAGCAAACAACTAGTGGGGCTCCCTGCCGTACGCCAACAGAGCTATCGATCACAGCTGTTCTTAAAAAACATTTTTGTGTTACTGTACATCTCTTGAATTGCAGACAACATTCTTTTCCCACATCCTAGTTCCTTCAAATAACTTATCATTTTTCTTCTGGGAACTCTATCATAAGCTTTACTAAAATCCTAAACATGACATAGAGTTTTTTTCTTCTTAAAAATAGCCAAATCAATTAATAATCTTAATGACAATAT
>NC_089788.1:22329694-22349694 GCF_040412425.1 Macrobrachium rosenbergii | reverse complement strand
TACATATATACTTACATACATAATGTTTATCACATATCTGTTAGCAATAAAAATTGACAGGGACATGAAATATACAAGACAGAACAGGTAATTCATTATAGTAAAAGAGTACTGACCAAAATCCCAGCAGGGCGTGAAATCGAAATATATTTCATCTCTTTTGGAAAACTGTGTTAGCATCATTGACAGGCCCTGTTATCCACCTAATCTTAACGCAGAGGGGATTAGAATTCACAAACATCGTTATTTGGAACGCCATGCGCATGAGAATGGGTGCCATTTTGTAACAACACTGCAAGCTAGAATAATAGTTTTCTAAGAATTAGCTATGTGTAGGACATGTAGTGCAGCCAAAAAGTCAAATTTCACGGGAAGGTATCAGACAATGTAGACCATTCGTATGCAGAACAGTCAGTATCCATACAATATACTAAATCCTTTATGAACCTGTATTTCTGTATTTTGATAATCAAGTCTATTCACTTGCCTAATTTCAGTCACAGATAAAGAGTCGAGATGTAGTATTCTAGCTAACAAAACTGTTCATTGTTTTATCTAATTACCACATTCTCATGATATGTGTATTGTTGGTTTCATTCAAGATGTAATGTTTGTCTGACCGATGAAATCTGTTCATATCGTGGGAAAAGGCTGTACGGAATGTATTACGATTATCATCAAGAAACATGAGCGGAGGGTTATGTCGGGTGATCAGTTTCAAGTCAGCTTTGTTAATATA
Organism: Macrobrachium rosenbergii; assembly: GCF_040412425.1. Classification (NCBI taxonomy): domain Eukaryota; kingdom Metazoa; phylum Arthropoda; class Malacostraca; order Decapoda; family Palaemonidae; genus Macrobrachium; species Macrobrachium rosenbergii. The sequence goes on along the minus strand of NC_089788.1, from coordinate 22,348,955 downwards.
CCCTCTTAGTTGAAATGACCATGTCGAAGTTATTTTTAGAGCCTCCAAGGTGAATTTATTGTAAAAAAAAAAAAAATCGCTTTAAATGCAGACCTATTTCTTAACATGCTAAAAGTTTTTCTCCTGTTTTTGTCTTTCGATATCCTTTCTTTATATGTCGCAAAAGGTACTTTATTTATTAGCTGTTACAACGTGATCGCGCAGCAAAATAACTTTCTGTAAGTAGGATTTTTCGACATATATTTACCCAAGGGGAAAAAATTGCGCTACTTTCTTATAACGTTGTTTACCCGACATTCTTTGATGAAATACAGATATATTTTCAACTTTCTTTCTACGAAGAACAGTTATACAATAAAACCCTTTTTCAAGCAGAGGTAATTTCTGTTGGCAAATAAGATATTTTTTTTGTATGTATATGTTATGGAGTGGTAGTTGATTGCTTGATTCTTTAATAAGCCTACCCTGCTAGGGTTTGAAAATCTCCCTGAGATCTCATTGTCTGAATAATTCGAGAAAGAGAGAAATTTGAAACTGGAATATGTGAAAACACTGAAGTATCTCTTAATGGACAGGTAATCAGTACATAAGGAATATTTTGGCTTGCTCAGAGCAGCATAATTAAAATGAAAACTTAACACTGATGTATTAAGATTCTAATGACCTAAATTCCTAATTCTTTTATGAAAAGAACACGCATTAACAATTTTCTACCAAGTTTATATAGATGGAAAGAATTAGCCGCCATAAAAATGTCACTTGAACATGAGAAATCTCCGTATTTCCACAGTGATATAACGTTTTCCTTGGTCCGGTACGAATCTTACTCGTGACATCCGATATAAAAAAAAAAGAAATTTTGGAATGTGCTCTAGATGTCACCATCTGAAGTCCCCGTCTCAGAGGGTTAATCGAGATATAAAGAACAGCGATGGCCCTCCGTTCTTAGTTCTAGTTTTGAGATTAAAGAAGTATACGAATATTAGATTAATGTCATGAATGAGAAACAAACATAAAAAAGTATTTATGAGCATGTCTTTCCAGAATCCTACATCCGCTCCACCATCCCGTGGGTGAGTCTTCCGGGCCTTTATTCATTCATTAATAAAAGTAGACAGAATGTTTAACATCCCAAAGTAAAAATATGATGAAAAACCGGTAAGTGACTACCCATCATTTCAGAGGATCATAAACCTGACACTGACAATTTAAAAGTATACCATATTGGCGATAACAGTGATTCATCGTGTCGGAAAGTTTCTAACAGTGCTTTCCATTAATTGTGACGATAATTCTTCTTATCAGTTTTGTGTAACAATTACGTTATACATCGTTCAGTCTCTGCGTTAAGAATATTTTTATCCTCAACAAATGAGTTATAATTTAGCATATTATGACACTGTACACTGCTTAGACTTCAAATTGTTGTTAGTAAGAATCGAACGATAAAGCGAGCGAATTATTTGTCATAATTAGAGATGATTGATATTGGTTAGCTTTCTCGTACGTAACCTTTTTGAAGCTCGTTTTATTTCTTGCCTGAATGTTATTAACAAACATAAGATATACATTTTTTTCAGTTCAAGTAAAATGCATCTGAATGCGACCTCTGTGTGCATGTTGGAAATTAGATAAACTTTTGGCCTTTTCTGCAATTATGTGATTTACTGCAGCTTCGTTTTTAACCTGAAGACACTCTCGCCTGTAAAGAGGAGAGTGTCTCCATCTATCATCCGTTCGAATCCACAGTTTGCAAGAAATAAAGGAACAGAGTACTTACTAGGTCTTTGTTAACTTATTGCCAAAAGAATTATAATCATCAGTATAATTCTTTCATTTAATAATAATAATAATAATAATAATAATAATAATAATAATAATAATAATAATAATAATAATAATAATAATTATAATATAATAATAATAATAATACTTCAACAACGCCAAAGGAACAATCGAAATTTTTGTAAAAGTTATGGTTGTTATTATTATTATTATTGAATTTGATAACAATATAACATAATTCATCCATAAAGGAATGTGGTCAAAACAAATGATACCTGTGGATAAAAACTGTGCATCACGAAAAATGGAACACTCCTTTAAATTAAAGTTGTCTTTCTTCTTGATATCAACTCGAGTTTCTTGGTCAAGTATACTTTATAGCAGGCGCGTGCGAATAGTTTAGCGCGACTGAATAAGAATTTTCAGCAGTTTTTGTCAGAATTGTTCGCTTAACGTTCGTACAGTGCTCTTCTTACTTTATTTTTTTTTTATCTCCTAATTGCTGAGTGTGCCACATAGACATCTGCAATATTAATAAGCAATTAACCTAGAATCTCAAATCATATTCAAGGGTTATTAGAATACACATAGGAAGTTCGACTTCTGTTGAAGGGTATCACCATAAATGTCGCCTCTTAAATGTGGGTGAAATGATCTTTTTGTTCTCTTTTAACTTCTTCTAAACTGTAATAAATTAAAGGGCAATACTAACTATAAGAGCACCAATGAAAATCAAAGTCACTGATTCTCTTCCTTGTGTGTAGCTCACACTCTTTTACGATCCCTCGGGTGTGCCATATATAAAATCGTCGATTTTGCAAAGTCATGGGATAAGAACAGACACAGCTCAGAACTCTCTATTTTAGCGAAAAAGACATCATTGACAGTAATTTTTGTGTAGAAAAAATTCAGGTTGTGCAGGTGCGTGCGCTATGATCCTTCAGAACTTTGCTCTGTCCAAAATTCTAAGCTGTGTCAACAGAATGTTTTTGATACTGTAAGTTTCAGAAATATGTCAAATTAGGTGGGCATAGCTATGTTTTGTGTTAATGGTGAATACTGCTTTCACCAGAATTCTCTCAAGTTCTTCGGTTAGAAGCTGTTCTTTGGTGATGAATACTGCTTAGAAACCACAGTCTGTCAAGCTTGAGCACAGCTGTTTTTTTTCTGGATACTGCGCCATTCCGAATGCTCTCAGTTTTTCAAACTGTGGGGCACAGCTGTGTTTTATTATACTGTTGACTACTACCTATTTAGAACTCCCTTAAGATGCAAAGGTGAGTGCTGTGATACCATTCAGTTTTCTTCTGTATAGAACTCAGTCTTGCTCTTTAAGAAAAGCTTTATGCTGTGACGCAGTTCAGTCCTGATTCCTGTAAAGATCTGTAAAATTGTAATGGTTTTGTATCTGAGACAGTCAGCTGTTGTATCTAGAATTTTCCTAAGACGAACCCTTCTACTTACTGATCCGTCTCTCGACAGTGAAAAATCCGCCGAGTGTAAATTATAATACATATTCTTTTACATATACTGTAGCTATCCCAAGATAAATTTTATGCAACCTCCTCTCAGTAGGTTTTCATTCTTACTATTATTTATGTAGTTTTTATGAAAAAATTTTATCTCATCTTCTTGTCGAAATATTTATCATGTGCCATTTGCAAGTGCCTGTGTATAGAATGCATTCTCACAACCTGATACTTTGTACAGCTGATTAGCTTGTACACAGTCATATTCAGTGTATATGTGAAATAGAGAGAGAGAGAGAGAGAGAGAGAGAGAGAGAGAGAGAGAGAGACGGTAAAATATGAAAATTACATAGTTTATGTATAGTAATCCAAGTTCCCTGCGTAAACATCCACAGGAGAGAGAGGAGAGAGAGAGAAGATAAGATTGTTAGTTCTGAATTAATTTTGTTACATTTAAATATGTTTTATGAGTATCTTTAAATTTCCCACTTGTGAAAGCAACCTGATCCATAGTCATTACAGAGATTGTGTACTATTTCGACAGAATATATGACCCTTTCAACTTTTAAACAAAATACTGAAAGGAAAGGTTAACACAATTAAATTTTACTCATTTGCTTTAAATAAACACGGTAGTTCTATATATATATATATATAATATATATATATACGTTGATTATTTATAGCTGAATTATTTATGGATACAAACTATAAAATATGCAGGAAAACATACATATATGCAAGCATGTATATGTACATTTGTGTCTTAATATTTGTGAATATAAAAACATCTTACGGTGTATGTGACAAAAATCATAATTAGCCACTTGCCAGAATCCAGCTAATCACCTTCATGGTGGGGATGAGTTGATGTCGATTCTAAATACAAAACCTTAATTCGACAGGCACATGTCCATCAGTGTTTATCAACTTATACCTCAGTGGTCGTTTGGTAAGTGTACTTCGCATTTGCCAAACCAGGCGGCAGTCCGAATCCCACTGGTGGCGAAGCACTAATCAATCATAACTCCTTTTAAGTTTGGATATTCGAGATAAGGTCTTGGGATAATAAATAACATTTTCGACTTTAATATTTATGAATATCCAAAAATTATTATGGTGTATTTGACAAAAATTTATAACACAAATGGTCATTCGAAAATCAACACTCAATTACTATGGTGGTCTTGGTTGATATCGATTCTAAGTAATAAAAGGTCTGAATTCGATTGGAATATATACAACATTGTCTGTTTCAACTTATACCTCTCCTGACGGCTCAGCGGTCAAAGGTCACTATTCTTCATTGTTTGCCAAACCACTCTGGTGGCAATGCATTTATCATTTATAATTCCTCTGGGTGTCAATTATTCCTGAGGTATACTGAATTAGATATTAAACAATTTGTGTATATCAAAACAAAAATCACGGTGTATGTGAAAAAATTCATAATGAGACACGAGGTTAAAACCTACTAATCAGCTATCGTGGTAGACTTGGACTGATATCAATTCTAAACACAAAAGCTGAATTGTACGGTATTTACATTTGAGTGAAATTAAAATATGGCATTAACATTCATGTGCAATTCAACACAGAATGGTCTGAACGATTTTTGGAGATAAATTATTATTAAAGGCTTTTTCTCTGATTAGACCTCATGAGGACAGCTACCCCGCCGGACATGAACCGAGCTGATGAAGCTTGCCGAGACAGCTTGCCTATGTGAGATGTGCTTGCCATCATTTTTGATTGGTCATAAACCAGGTAGTTGATTATGATAGTCGATGGTTCTTTGCCGCAGTCTAGATGACCTACTGACGAGGTCTTGGCCCGGGGTAATCGGTAGGTCCAGTTCATCCGGGAATCCTGATTCGGTGAAATTTTCAGAGTCAATATACAGTAGATAGGGTCTGTTTCGGCGGAGCTTTGAACCAAGCCCCCCCCTTATGAAACGTCATCGTAGTTACATCCGGCCAGACTGCCAATTTTCACCTCATTGTCTTTTGAGGCCCACCCTCCATGCACACTAAATTTTTTGAACGATGTCGGGTTATTGCGCTGTCTCCGGTTGCTACAATGTCAGAAGAAACAAAATGTAAAGGGATAAGATATTTCAACTCTAAGTAGGCATTTGCAAAATCATTGAAATGTGAATCCGGTGTTGTGGTAGAAGGCTAATTGTTTTGTGAAAAAAAACGTTTTAAAAGACGTTGAAAAATTCCTATCATTTGAGTATAGCAAGTGAATGGAGCCATGATAAAGGCAGTGGCACTCTGTACAAACCATACAACAATGTCCAGGTAATAATGCTAGAGAGGTCTTGTTGGTAGGTGGAAACAGGTTATCTTTTATGATTTCGATAAGTCGGTTCATCAATAAGCTGCTGAATATAATAGCTGAAATTGAAAATGCAGTTTTATATCATTGTTGCTTTTGTTCATGACTTAGGACCTACTAATATGAGAATCTGGAAGCATTTTGGTATAGACCCCGTTAACTCAAATAGAATTTCCTTCAAAAACCCATCCCACGAGCAGATAGAGAAATATTCGTTTTTGCAGATGCACCTCATATGCTTAAGTTATTAAGAAACCATTTAATTGACTCGGGATTTGTTTTAGCCACTGGCAAGTATGTATCATCACGGCATATTCAAGAAATAATACGGAAAACTGAAGATGAATTTAAAAGCTCATAAGATCTCAGAAATAAATCTTAATTATCTATAATATCTGGATCTCAAGGACAGCGCGTGTGTCTAGCACCTAGACTTTTATCAAAATCTTGCGCTGCTTCAATTAGTTATTTAGGTGAGAATCGTATGTTAGAAGGTGATGACTGGGCACATACCTCAGGCTCAATCAGCACTGTATTGAACATTTTTTGGGCTGCATCAGACAAATGGCAGGGAGTCATGATCATCCCAAGCTCCGTCCAATTAAAGTTTGGACTCAGGAAATATCTGCTTGGCAAGAATGTCTCTCTGATAAGTGAAAAGAGTAATTTAAGTAGGACTGTAGAGAATACGGAATGTGTTTCAAGTGACCAGTATTTGGACAGGTAGGTCTTTTTCTCATGTACATCATGTGATGTTTCCCTCATCAACTCTGCAATGCATCAAGCGTAAAGGACTTTCAAATGACTCCAATCTTGCACTCGAATTATGTTTAACGTCATATGTCGTTCATGATTTTGAATTTCATGATAACGATGATGCCTGGCTTTGTGAACATGGTGATGGCTGATGATATAGCCCTAATTTTGATAACCCAATGTCAGAGGTGGTGATTGATTGAAGAAGAGTCTTTAAGATGACGTTGGGATATATGGCAAAAAATTCATCACCAAATACCCATATCTAGGAACAAAAAGATGGCACAATTACTGATAGTAAAAACATGGATTAAGAGTTTTTATTATGGAAAATGTCTATACATCTGAACGCTTTCTTCAACTATTTATTGTGAGAAGATTATTCAAAGCCATAAACGGCAAGACACTGCAGGATGGAAAAGATTCAAATGAATTTGGTTTCGCAGCCAAAGTTTTCGGATAAACTATCCATTCTGATGAAATTTTTATGTTAGTAAAATTAGTATTTTCTTTAAATCAGTCGTTTAAATAAAAAAATTATCATAAAAAAAGGTAGCACTAAGCGGATGCTAACTAGGAAAATAAAAAAATAACAATCTCTTGAAAGAATTTGTGTCATTTTTATGCTCATAAAATTGTTTAAGACTATCCGAGTTGTTTGTTATTTGTTTGATCATTTTAACAATCAAAAGGACTATATATATTATATTTATTTTTTTATGAAGTCAAATAATTGCAAATGGATTTTGTACTTTTCCCGCAAATTTTATAGTCGTTTGATGGATGTATAATTATTACCTTTATGTATTCAGTATGCGTTATATGTTTGCCATGTTTTCGGATGTACGTATTTTGTGATATCGAGTGTTAATGAGAAATTGTTTTAAAAATGTTCTGTATTTTGTCATCATTTATTCCTTTGATTAAAAATGTTAGTATTTTGATATCATTCTCATACTCATAATATTGTTTTCTTTTTGTATGTCAAGGCAAATGTAACTGCCTTTTTTACAATGCTTTATCCACATTTTTTGTATTTATTGTATAACAGTAGTTGATTCATAATAAGATTTGGAAAATATAATTAATATCATTCTACCTTTATCATAAATAAAAAAGTTTGTTTTTCAAGAATGAGATATAAAAACAACGACAGAATCAAATACATTTTTAACAGTTTTTTAATCTTGATAATAATACTACCTGAGTTCAGACTAGAGAGAGAGAGAGAGAGAGTGGAGAGAGAGAGAGAGAGAGAGAGGAGAGAAGATTATAAATAATCAAGTTGTCATGTTATAAAAAGATGAGAATACACCAATCCAGTATATACATAGGTAAGCAAATGAATTACTAAATATGTACACATACAGAAAGCTATTAGTAGCTATGTGTGTTGAATCTGCTCTATTTTATGTGAAAACAAAACAAGGCTTGATGAGTAAATGAGAGAATGGGTATTGAAAACATCATGCATGGATAACCTATTTAAAAAAAATTTATCGAACACATTCATGCAATGGATTAAATGTATAAAAACTAAAAGTGTCTTAGTTAATTCAATAGGCAAGCTTAGAAGTGTATCGCTTGTGACGTCACAGTATTATATTTGCCCCACCGCCTGAGTTGAACAGACACTATTATATTGACTTGCAGTGCTATTATTGAAGAACTTTCTGATAAAAGGTTGAAAAAGATTAGGTTGACTCATGATAAAACCAGTTATGGCAATGCTGAAGTTTATCGGCGGAAGTTGTCCTGAGCACTGTCGATGACACCTATATAAGGTATTAGGTCTTGACGGGTCATTTTATTATTATGCATCATCTTGATGCAAGTATATGGCCATGTTCTCTCAGAGAGGCACATCTTGTCATCCCAGCATAAGTGGTGGGTATCGGTCTTTCATTGAACCGGCAGGGCACACTAGTGTACCTAAGGGCCTCGAGCATGATAGCCCTTGGATATTTCTCATTACAAGGCTAAAGTTTTTTTTTTTTTTTAAATAAATGTTATAAGATTTGTAGTTTGATCCCAGTTGGAGGGTCTGACGTGCACGGAGATATCTTCCATCTTAGGAACATTCATCTTCCCTGTGTGAGGGAAGATGAAGTGCCAACTGGGTGTACCTTCCTAGATAAAATGAACAAATGACCTTTATCCAGGAAAGGAATAACAGTAATGATATAATCAGAATGATAGAAATTCAGTCGAGGCAGAAAGTGGAACAAGCTATCCACCCATTGGATAAAGTATTGTCAACATTACTAACCTTGTATATTGCATTATAAACGAAAGCTTGAATAATTTCAAATAATGTGGACAAGTCATAATCATTTGCTTATTTTTGCCTTTCAACTTATACCTTATGAGAAGGTTGATAAATATTTAAATTTTAGCTATCTGTATCTTCATTGCTTATTTTCGCCTTTCGAACTTATACCTAACGAGAAGATTGATTAATATTTAAATTCCTTATTTGTATTTATATATCTGTATCTTCAAGATACATTACTTTCCACATTATATTGATCAGAAATTCTAAACAGATACTGATGACATTATCACTTTCGATCATTTAAGTCTAAATCCCCTCAGTAGCTATTCTCCAAAAGTAATCTTTGAAAAACTGCCTCTTTTCTTTTCATTTGTATCAGAGCTTGAACATTTATGAAATCTTTAGAAGCCAAGTCCCTGAAGAGAGACTTTCCTCGTCATCTCCTTCGCTCTAAAGGCCGAACTTCCAGGGATTCTTAATAAGGCCTTTTCCTTTCGAGCTTCATTAGAACCTTTCAAAGCCAAGGAAAAAAATATATACATAGACCCATTTGGGCGTAATGGAGTATTCGAGGTATTTGGGAAAGGTCAAATTTTCCTATCGAGATTTTTGGATAATTTGATGGTTTTCAGTTCGAGTTTTATGCTTTGTGTATGTTTTTCTTAGATAGCTACAAAAAATTTGTGATATATTTCAAAATAATTTCCTCCTACTCTTATGTTTTTCTCTCTCTCCTTCTTCTCTCTATCCTGTGTGTATATATATTATATATATATAATATATATATATATATATATATATATATATATATATATATATATATATATATATATATATATATATATATATATATATATATATATATATGTTACAGTATATTATATAATCAGTCACATATGTATATATAATGATATGAAATTTTATATATCTCATGTATAATGCATTATATATATACATACATTATGATCCATCAGTATAGCTATATAAATATATATATAAACAGTGAGTCACCTACACTGTTTTGCCGGGTTTAGTACTAGTCCCTGGGGGTCAAATTTATTTATTGGTGTTTATAATAGCTCCTGGGGGATCAAATGTCCTTAAGTGCATTACCAGATGACTGAAATTTTAGTCATTGAGAGGTAATGACACATTCAACGCATGACTAACATATATCTCTGACAAACATATGTTTTGAAGTAATTAAAAGAAATCAGTCATTAAATGAAATGACTGAAATTTCAGGCAGATAACAGGAAATGCACAAAGGGGACATTTGATGCAAACTAGTGGCTAGACATTAAACACTGGAAACAGTGAGTCACCTACACTGTTTTCGCCGGGTTTAGTACTAGTCCCTAAGTGTTCAAATGAATTTCACCGTGTTTATACTAACTCCTGAGGGGACCAAATTCAGTATCGCTATCTGCCTGAAATTTCAGTGTTGATTTCCTCAGTAAGTCATTTGATAATTTATTATCCATGTATATAATATATATATAGTTTTATATATACGATATATTTGATATATTGTATATATATATTCAGTGTGTGTGTTTATATGTGTGTGTTTTATATATTTTATATATATGTACACTTCTGTGAAGGAAAGTGAGGATACAGTTTTTAAATCTTCGGACATATGTTGCTCAATAATGCGACATCTGGCAACTTTAGAAAGGGGAGGTGTTTCCGTCATATTGTGTTTGTTTTTGCTTGACCTCTTATAACTTTCAATCATATTCTACGATTATGAAATCATTGATACTTAAATGCATCAGTAAGTTTCACAGTATTCGTTCAAGTTGTAATTTGCAGTGACAGTTCTGAGCAAAATAAACATTTTTCGACGTATCTTCGCAATCAATCTGACCAAATGAATTTATGGCACCACATTGAACGGAATTTTGCTAAACGGAAACTTACCCGCATAATCGGAACTCAACCATTCATAATGAAATCAAAGTTAAATAAGCATTATGTCCAACGAAAAGGAATGAATGCATTGTTATGATGAGAAGATAGGGAGTCTGCTGTTGTGTGTTAGCCTATATTTACTGTAGAGCTAATTTCATTATTTTTTTCTTTTAGAGACTGCGCGATACTATATTTGTAAAGTATGTTTTAATAGAGAGAGAGAGAGAGATGCCATTCACTGCATGTTTGTGAATGCCTATCGGTAGAGCTACTCATTTCATTGTTTTTTTCTTTTAGAGATTGGGTTTAATGTTGGTATAATATGTTTTGAATGGCAGTATGGAGAGAGAGAGATTGAGAGAAACTATGGCAACGTCAAGAAACATCCAGTTACTTGTGTTTTCCTGGAAGCCCTGTGCTGCCCTTCACATCATAGAGAACGCTCTTCAGTTTAAATAGATTTGTTTCAACCTAGGGCCTAGGTGTCATCAACATTTACTGCCATTAAAACAGCTGACTTTTAACACAGTGCCAGTTCTCCAACATGAATGCTGTAAAATTAAAGAAATTAGCATTACCTCGTATGATGATGCAATAATAACCCTGTTTATAACGGAATTTGATTTAAATATTGCCGTTCTGATGAATAGTACTACACCGAGATATCCACATACTATCTTTTAGATCTCTATGAACGAAGTCATCTGAGAAATTCTGATTACTGGTACATGCATGGTGTTTTTAAGTATCTGAACGTTTTTGTTCGAGATTTAATATATATGATATAATTTGCATTGTATTTTTATATTCTAAAGTAAATTTACCGAGATTATGTGTTTTCTGTAAGAAAAAATTGAAATTGATGAACGAAATCTAATGAAAAGTGAGGATACAGTTTTTAAATCTTCGGACATATATTGCTAAATAATGAGACATCTGGCAACTTTAGAAAGGGAGGAGCTTCAGGCTTATTGTGTTTGTTTTTTACTTGACCTCCTATAACTTTCAATCGTATTCTACGGTTCTGAAATCATTGATACTTAAATGCAGTAGTAAGCTTTACAGTATTCGTTCAAGTTGTAATTTGCAGCGACAGTTCTGAGCAAAAGAAACATTTTTCCACATAACCTACGAAGTAACCTTGCACATATGAATTTGTGACACCACAATGAACGGAATGCTTGCATAATCGGAAACGCGACCTTCCATAATGAAATCAAGAGTTAAATTTGAGCAATGTCCAACGAAAAACTTGGGGAACAATAAAGGAACGAATGCAATGTTATGGTCTTGTTGTTGTGTAAGCCTAGGCCTATATGTAGAGCTACTCTTTTTACATTATTTTTTCTTTTAGAGATTGAGCGATACTATATTTATATAGTATGTTTTAGCAATGGAGAGAGAGAGAGAGAGAGAGAGAGAGAGAGAGTTGCTGTTGGGTAAGCCTAGGCCTACACGTAGAGCTACTCATTTCATTTTTTTTCTTTTAGAGATTGAGCGATACTATATTTGTACAGTATGTTTCAGCAATGGAGAGAGAGAGAGAGAGAGAGAGAGAGAGAGAGAGAGAGAGAGAGAGAGACTATGGCAACGTTAAGAAACATCCAGTTACTTGTGTTTTCCGCCGAAGTTATTACTGTACTCCGCACACTGTACTCCCCACATCATAGAGAACGCTCTTGCGGATTTAAATAGATTGGGTCAACCTGCCCTAGCTGTCACAACATTTACTACCATTAATTCCAGCTGACCTTTAACACCGTGAAATACAAATATGAATCTGTAAAAATTAAAGAAATTATCATTACCTCGTAGGATGATGCAATTAATAAGCCTGTTCATAACGGAAAACGAGTAAATATTGCCGTTCTGATAAACAGTACTACACCGAGATATCCTCACACTATCTTTTAGATCTCTATGAACGAAGTCATCTGAGAAATTCTGATTACTTCGGACATGCATGGTGTTTTTAAGTATCTGAACGTTTTTTTTGCAGATTTAACATATATGATATAATTTGCAGTGTATTTTCATATTCTAGAGTAAATTTACTGAGATTATGTGTTTTCTGTAAGAAAAAATTAAAATTCGATGAACGAAATCTAAAGAAAACTATATATATATATATATATATATATATATATATATATATATATATATATATAATGTGTATATATATTATCATTATAATATTTTACTTTTTTATCATTATCATACTCTTGAATACGCTTAATACTATAAGTCTGTAATCTAAGTGAGAAAATTTAGATGACCTTTCCATTCTTAATGGGATCTTTAGGCATCTTTTATTTCTCTCGTGGATTGAGGAAATCGAGAGGATATAAAAGGTCATTTTGGCTCGTAGTACTACGTATATGTATATTATATGTACACTACGTATATGTATATGTACATCTCGTGAGAGACATCAGTTTTGTACGTGTGTATATATATATATGTATGTATATATATTATATATATATATATATATATATATATATATATATATATATATATATATATTATATGTATGTATAAATTTGTGAGTAAATATAAAGATTACATTAACATTGTACATAAACCATAAATAATACAGTTACATCAGATGTTAAAGAAAGTAATGTAATAATGACGTTAAGATATTTTCAGTGTTGTACAAAGAAATTGGTTGCGAGATATTCGCTTATCTAAGACTTTCTTTAACGCACATCCACATCTTTCGCATAAACAGTACCAGTTCGTTTGTGATATAAACGGTTTATATCTTATGAATATTTATACTTTCTGATGCTCACTTCCATCCGTATGCAATAGGGGTTAGAGTATTCATGCTATAAGGTACATTTATCGTTAAGTTTACCTAATAACTTATGCATAACAGTTAACGATGCTAGGGGGTGTTCGCCAGAGCCATATTAATTGCTACCCTTAAAACCACTGACTTTCAATTATAGGCCTGTTGGCCACATAGAATATTCATTGAGGGCAGCCTAGGTCTCAAGGCTTTTCAGCTTATCCTCAAGCTGGTTTCATTTGCCAAATCGACGAAATACAATTTCTCCGAAGACGACTTGAAAATTGCCTGTGAGAATGTCATGTGAACTGTGAAGACGGATTGATTGCTTGTATCGACGCTTTTGGAGAATACCTCGTTAAGTGTAAACTCATTCTTACTATTTTACAGACACACAGAGGGGAGAGAGTGGCAACCGGCAGTGTTGCTTGCAGACTACGGGCTTTATTCTCAGTGGAACCTTTAATTCGTAATCCGCACAGTCATATGGAATGAGCATTAAACACTCCTATCTTGCATAGCATAATCCCCATCTAATTACCCAAAATATGAAGAATGCCAAAAGCAAAGCAAATACTTGAACAAATATATCAGAACAAGTATAATCAATGAACAATCAGATAATGATAAGTGTACAATACATAAGCACTCCTGAAAAAGCAGTTCCACACATTGTGTCTTGTGTGTGTTTGTGTGTGTGTGTCTGTGTGTCTGTTTGTCTGTCTTTTTGTAGCTGAATCTGTACCTGCATTGCGTAAGTGTGTGAAGAATGAATTATCAGTTAGGGATAATCATTCCTGTTTCTTAGATCTTTTTATCTCTTCCGTACCCTGTTCTATCTATTATTTTATCGTAATTTATACTTTCTACCAAATGGTTAAATAGTTTCACAAATTTAATGACCCGGATATTTGTTTTAATGTCAATGAAAAAAAATTACTTCTCCAATGTATGGTGAAAACACATTAATATGATCATATATTTATGTTATAAATACGTACTGTGCATATCTACGCACTTTATGAGCACACACACACACAATATAAATATAACGTATATATATAAATATAATATATATATATATATATATATATATATATATATATATATATATATATATATATATATATATATATATATATATATATATATATATATATATATATATATATATATATATATATATATATATATATATATATATATATATATATATATATATATATATATATATATATATATATATATATATATAGTGTGTGTGTGTACTCTGCGGCCCCCACCCCGTATCCTGAAATTCGAAAGTAGGATTTCGAGTAAGTCTTCAGTTATCTACCACGAAGTCATTCGGCTGCAGCATCACGAAACTTGTTACACCACACTGTGCCCCATACTATATACTATGACTACGTCATTTCTCCCATGATGCCTAACACATCATTGCCTGGCGTTCTTTCATACTTAACCCACTGCATCATCTAATGATGATCGTGAGCATTGTATGGAATCCTTGTACCACTGTTAACATCATCATGGATCACCCCAGTAGAAATGGAGAAGCTTATGAATAATCTATCTTTCAACAAACAAAAGTTTAACATTTCGCTCGGGTACATTTGAGACAAGTTTTTCATCGTAAAAATGTCACAATACAGTATATATTTTTCATTGTTGTTTAGTCTGCTGATAAGTTAATAACTATTTTCATCGTCTCCTTTTCATTGCCCTCCAGTGTCAGTGGTTACGGGCTAACCCATCATAACCTATAAAGAGAGAAGGACAGAGACACATACTGTATAATACTGTTCAGCAATGTAAAATATCATATTAATTGAATACACGCACACACACACACACACACACACACACACACACACACACACATATATATATATATATATATATATATATATATATATATATATATATATATATATATATATATATATATATATATATATATATATATTATATATATATATATATATATATATATATATATATATATATATATATATATATATATATATATTATATATATATATATATATATATTATATGTATATATATATATAATTATATATGTATTTATATATACATATATATATATATATATATATATATATATATATATATATATATATATATATATATATATATATATATATATATATATATATATACTGTATATACTGTATATATATTATATGTATATATATATATATATATATATATATATATATATATATATATATATATATACATATATATATATATATATATATATATATATATATATATATATATATATATATATATATATCCTGCTTACTGATTCAATCAGTAAATTTTCGAAGTGGAATTTTAACATTTGATGTCTCTATGTTGATGCTGTTTTGACAAACTACACAATTTTGTACAAAGTTCTTGGCATCTTCACTACAATGTGGCCAAAAATAATTTCTGGTTATGATTCTGCTTGTCTTTTTAAAAAATTCATGGATGTCCTGCTAACTTATATGATTGTGTAAGTTCTAAAACTTCTCTGGTTAGTGTTTTTGGGATGTATAGACGAGAACAACCATTCTTTTCTGTTGGCCTTTTATACAACAAACCATTTATTAATACGAAATCAGGTTTTAAAGATTCATCTGTCATTAACTGTCCTATTATATGTCTGATTTCTGCATCATTTCCTTGTATTTTTACTCTAAGTCCAAGTCCACTACTTGACAGCTAAAACAAAAGGTATTAGTGGTAATGCATTTCTCTGTTTCTTCTTGGGATCTGGATAATGCTTCTGCTAGTGTATTAAATTCCCTGGGATATATCTGAATTCTGGAGCAAATTCTAACACACTAATAAACCATCTATTGAACTTCATGTTATTTGTAAAAGTTCTCTTTTTAAACAAATCACAAATGGGTTTGTGATCAGTAAGTACACTTACTTTATGACCTAGAAGTGTGTGTCTAAATTTCTTTAATCCCTAGTATAATGCTAAACATTCCCTTTTTGTATTACTATAATTTCTTTCTGCTGGGTTTAAGACTCTACTGGCATAATATACTGCCCTCATTCTAGTTTTGTCCTTTTGTAGTAATACAGCTCCTAGCCCTGTACTTGAGGCATCACAGGCTAAGTAAAGGTATTTGGAGAAATCTGGGTAGACTAATACAGGATTCCTTGTCGTTTTACTCTTTAGCGTTTGGAAGGCTGTCTCTTGTTCTTTATTCCATTCATATTTGACATCCTTCTTTGTTAGTTCTGTTAATGGTTTTGCTATCGTAGCAAAACCCTTAATAAAAGGTCTATAGTAACCCACCATTCTTAGGAATCGTCTCAATGCTTTCAAATCTGTGGGAGCTGGATATTCAATTATTGTCTTTATCTTGCCTGCTTGCATGCGTAGTCCATCTTCACTAATTACATGACCTAAGTATTCCAAAGATTTCATTAAGAATTGACATTTCTTTAATTTGATTTTTAGTCCTGCTATTCTTAATCTTTCTAGGACTATTTCTAAAGATTTAAGGTGACTTTCTAAATCTTTACTAAAAATGATAACGTCATCTAGGTAAAATGCAACGTTTTCTATGTCTCCTAAAATTTGTAGCATTAATCTAACAAAAGTTAAAGTAGCCGAAGTGAGTCCAAATGGCATGACTTCATATTGTAAGTGTTCTTTATGTGTGCTGAAGGCTGTGTATGGTTTTGACTCTTCGTCTAAATGTACTTACCAATATCCACTCAGCAAATCTAGGGATGAAAATATTTTTGCACCTCCTAATTGAGCTAACATATCTTGAATTACTGCATAGGTATTCTATCTGGGATGGTGTTGGAATTTAACTTTCTATAATTTAACACAAGTCTCCAATTTCCATCTTTCTTTGGAACCAGTAGCAATGGAGATTTGGAAGGAATGACTACCCCATCTTTCTTCATTTCTTCTATCAAATTATAAACTATGGGTCTTTGGCTTATTGGTAATATGTAATTAGGAATGAAGAATGGTTTTGCTCCATCATCTAGCAAAATTCTATGTTGTAGGACATTTGTTCTGCCTAATTTATCTCCTTCTATAGCTATTACATCTCTGTATTTTTCTAATACATGAATCAATTTATTTTTATTTCCTGGGAAATCTGTTTTATTCATCTCTGCTTAATGCAGACTTTTGACCAGTAACAGAGGAAAATGCCTTTTCTTCTAGTGTTAGTAAAGGGTTGTTAATAGGTATTCCTATGCAAAAGACAATGCCTGCATATAGTGTTAGTTTGTTATCTGAGTAGTTTTGGACATAAACTTCACAAGTATTACCCTTCAGGTGGACCAATGAATTATCCATTCTGACAAAATCTGGCAATTCTTCATTTAATAGCAGAACGTCTGTAACTTCTATTTCTTCTTTTCCCCTTAAATGTATTTTTGTTAAACACTTTGGATGCAAAGTTACTTGTCTATTAAGTATGAATTGTACTTTATTATCATCAGCAGTGCATACGCAACATATTTCTTCATCTTCTATATCTGCATAGTAACAATGCTCTGTATATTCACTAGTTTCTTCAGTTACCGCTATTACATTATTTATATAAAATTTATTTATCTTATTTAATAACAATACTTCATTTAGTAATTTCCCTTCATTATCATAACTTATTCCTACATTGCTATAGCTATCAGTATTTATCTTTGTATATTTATCAGTATAGGCGCCTTGTTTTTCGTTATATTCAGAATCTCGGCGATCACCATTATTTGTGCCTGGGTCATTTCTTTCTTCGGAGTATATAGTTTCTTGATGTGCACATCTTGATTCTCTATTCTGCAATTTTGGGAATTCCTCTTTTCTATCTTTTTCTATTTTATCTTGATTGTTCTCTTGATGGTAATGTATTTTATGTATGTCTTTCTCGCTTGCCGAAGCCGTCTCAGACAAATTGATCGGATTTGGGTGAAACCTTTCTTCTTCAAGCGTAAAGCATACGCTCCTTTGATTATCCTGTTTCAGGCTAATCCTTGCTTCTGTGCAGTCCAGGATGATTCCACATCTCTTCATTAGGTTAAATGAGAACAATACTTGTGCGGGGGAAAAATCTGTCTTCTAGAACTAGAAAACTTTCAATAGATTTATGTGACGAAATGTCTATTTCTAAGTTCACATTTCCTAAACTTTAACCCTTTGATTTCGGTTGTAACGTATACGACGATTTAATAAACTGGCCCGGAACACTGTTGTGTCGTATCTGAGCACGTAATTTCCTTTTATGTGAAGGACTGATGATTGAACCTGGATCCATGGGTACAGTACATATCTTTCCATTTATGGGAACTTGTGATAGTGAAATTCTTTCCTGTTTATTTCTTCTTCTCTCATGGAAAATACTACTTCTTTGCTCTGCAAATAGGAGAAAATGTGGATGAACCTTCACTTCCTTTTTGTAAATTCTTCACATATTATCTTCTTGAAGGGACTTTCTTGCTGTCTTATGTGTAGGGATAATTTGTCATTGACTTGAAGACTTATTTGACGTTGGGCGATTGCTGCTTAATTCAACTACTTCTTTATTTGCTTCTTTAGTTCCCGAACCAGCCATTCTGGTTAAATGTCCCTGCCTCTTGCAAAATCATTGCAGTTCCTATGCTTTCTACACTCGTTTGTAGAGATGACTGGTATACCTGCTGTTTTCCCAGGCTGTCTTTGGTCTCGCTCCTTGAGCGGAATAGTTCCTGGGTTGAATTATTTGTGTTTGAGAGTGTTGACCCTTTATAAGGTTTGGGAGGACCACTCTTTGTTTGATTCTGTCTTCCTTTCTGGTTTGGATTCCATTTTCTTTTAGTATTTTAGGCATATTTTCCTTGAAAAGTAGTTGGTTTATTCCCTACTTGTCTGGAATTATCATAGATCTTATTATC
>NC_089788.1:22302194-22312194 GCF_040412425.1 Macrobrachium rosenbergii | reverse complement strand
GGTATCTTGTATGGTCTAATTGTATAGTAGTCCTCTCTTTTCGTATCAATTGTATTGCATACTGTTTGAATTTGAAACAAAAACTCCCCTAAGGATAAATAAATTTAAATGAAAAGGCCGGATGTACGCATAAATAAATGTTAGATAATGAGAAAAGGATCACATAGCATTGTCAAGAAAGTAATCAAGATATGATTCGAAGAGGACAAATAGAGAAAAAATGTCATCCTAAAAAAATTTTTGTTTTTATAGACTTTTGTAAATTCGCACAAAATCTCGCGCAGGCGTTTCGTAAGGCAGCAGTAAGAAAGTTCAATGAATATGATTTATTGCGGGTAGGGAAAATCAATACTTAAATTTATGTAAAATCCAGCAGAGAATATTAAGAGGAACTGTACATTGAATTTAGTCTGATTTCTTCGTATTATGAAACCTCTATATTTGTCAACTTGAAAAGTAAGTCCCAATATTCTTCAATATTTGCTTTATTCTTTTATGAACTGATTTTCAGCTTTCCTGAAAAGAATACTGAAGATATAAAGTACTTTGTGCCTGTTTATTTCATGTATAAATTCGTCCTTGCTGGAATGTTACGCATTGGCTTGAATCTTGCCCTGAAAGGGACTGCATATTGTTCAGTGGGTCTGTACCTGTATATTCACTGAAACATCTCTTGTGGTGGTTTAATCTTGCAGTATATATATATATATATATATATATATATATATATATATATATATATATATATATATATATATATATATATATATATATATCATTTCTTTTGTTTGTTAGGTGGGTAATTGCATCTTTACTAAAACCTAATATGTTTTGACTTCGTTTCTGGCATGGAAGGTGAAACTTCTTTGCTTCGCTGATGCATCTCTCAAGCACTGGTTCAAATCTAGCTACAGTTGATGTTATCTTCTTCAGTTGTACCACACTTAACTATGTCTTCGCTGGAATCTGTTGTATATTAGCTCAGATCCTTTTACAGAAGGTGAAAGCATCTTGGTTTGTTTGGTATATTACTGCACCTTTGCTGGAACCTCTCTTACGTTGATTTGAATTCTACCATTGAAGGTGAAAGCATCTTCATTTAATAGGTGGGTAACTGTGTCTACAATTGTGAAAGATCTCTTTTTATTAGGTGAATACATTATTGCTTCCTCTCGGGATTCACCCATGCATTGACTGGAATCCTGTCATGAAAGGTAAAAGCTTCTTTATTTTAGGTTCATAACTGCTCACCCGTTGGAACCTTTTAGCATTGGTTTGCATCTTGCCACAGAAGGTGAAAAATTCTTCGTTTTATGAGGCTTGTAACTGCTTCCTCTCTGGAATCTCTCACGCCTTGGCTTAAATCCTTTCATAGAATGTGAAAGATTCCTTGCTTATTAAATGTGTAACTGTATCTTCATTGGAAAATCTTGTTTGTTGATTGGTTTGAATCTTGCCATGGGAGGTGAAATTTTTTAATTTACAAAGGTAAGTAACTGCATCCTTGCTGAACCCTCTCATGTGTTACTCAAACCCTGCAACAGAAGGGATAAGCTTCTTTGTTCATCAGATGTTTAACTGCATCAGTGGTGAACCTATCATGTGTTGGTTTGAATCTTACCACCTTAGTTAAGATCTTAGTTTTAGTTGCTTAGCTGTTTGATTCATGGCGCCACTTGTGCACTAGTTCTGATCCGGCCTTAAAGGATGAAAGCTTCTTCATTTACAGGTGTTTTTGTCTTCGCAGGCGTCCTTCATGAATTGGTCAGAATTTTGTCGTGGGCAGTAAACGCTGCTTATTATTATTATTATTATTATTATTATTATTATTATTATTATTATTATTATTATTATTATTATTATTATTATCATCATATATTTTTTTTAAGGGAGTAGACCTTCTTTCAAGCACGTTCTATTAAAAATAATGGAAGCATCAGTGGAGCTGATTTTATAGGTCTTGTCAATTGTTCGTACTATTCTCTTCTTCAAGGATGATATCTGCTAAGAGCTGGCCGATGTACATAATCTGGATATGGGGAAAGGCAGCAATTCAGAATATAGTCTCTTTTTATTCCGGTACACGCAAGCAGAAGTTAAATATGGCGTGATATAACCGCCGTATAGGTTCAGGTTGTCAGCGCACAGCAACTAAAATCTCGACGTCGTTCTCGAGTGGTAGAGAATCTTCACAGAAGTTTGCTATACAGGGTGGGTCGGTTCTGGTTAGAATAAGGATAGGGGATAGGTTAGAGTGAGGGTTCGATTTAAAAAATCGATTTGAACCCCTGAGGGTCCCCCAGAAGGAAGATAAGGTTTGAAGGGGCGAAGGTGGAAAAGGGAAGGTATAAGGGTATGAAAGAAGAATGACAGACCCATTTGTCATTTAGTTAACAATTTACAGTCGCACTATTTTTAGGCGTGTCTAGGTTATCAAGGTGCAGCGGATGTGGCAAAAGGCAAAAGTCGAAGGCCGTTGCTTTAATCAGGCTCATACTGGAATGTCCTCCCTCTCTCCCTCCCCGTAGGAGAGGGAGAGGACTCAAACCACTGTGCAGTACACATTAGTGCGCTTGTTTAGTCAGTAGCATTATGTGCACCTTCCACGCAAGTGCATGCATTTGGTTAAATTATTGTTAGTAGTGGGACTTAGGTTATAGTATTGGCGGGGAGGGTTGAAGATACCAGGTGGAATTCTCTGGGATTTCCAGGTCACCTCTTTGCCTTATATTTTTTTTTTTTCTTTTTGTTTTCATTTACGTAAACGCAGGTTAGCTGTCCAAGTGTGCAGGACCCTTGCCTTCTAATTACTGCCTTTCCCTTTTATTTTTTTTTTTTTTTATTATTAGTGGAACATATTACAAGAGTACTAGACTTCTTGCCTTTCTAATTACTGCCTTTCCCTTTGGTTAGTGTTAGTGTGTTAGTATCTTCTACAGTTAGTGCGGGCTACCATTCATACACACGTCATTCACCTTCATTCACCTACTATCATTCAGAACACATACACACATGACGCGTGAGTGTCAAAAACACGTAAGGGGCTGGGAAGGCTACAGCCTCCCACCCTCCCTCGCTCTCAAAGGGCGGCAGTATAGTCTGTCGTCTATTGAAATTAGTGAATTTAATTTAATTTGGCAGTCCTGTTCGAGTGGCATGCATGTGCACTCAAGCCCGTGCTTTTAAACGCCCGTGCTCAAGCACACACCCATGTCCACTCTTTTGATTAGTTACTGAGTGTTGGTTGAGGCATACTTTGGTTCCTTAGTTGTCCCTGTCGCTATCGCTGTCAGTGTCTACAAAGATGGGGTCCGGCAAATCGTCCTGTATGAATCTGGAGAGTCTTCGCCACCAGAGGTGCGTTCTATAGTCTTCATCGTCTAAAGAAATTAAGCTGTCTGTCATTAGTTCTTCATCTTGGTCAGAGAGCTTCTGCCAAACCCTGTCTGCAAGTCGGTGGTAACGGTAGTTTATCGCTTCAATGCGATATCTTGCATGTAGTCTTTCCGCACCACCATCTTCCAGACTACGGTTATCGCAGCCATCTATCCAACACAGGATTCCGTTTGAAATTGCTGTAATTTTCTTGGTCTGTTGCTGTTACTAAGCAGGCATGTCGGGATTATTGGGTATCTTTAACACAGGTCTGATTAAGGCTGTAGAGGTGGGCTTTTTAGTTTTTGGCTGTAATTTGTCCAAACTGTGCCAATTTAGCCTTGATAGTTTCCTGGCACTCCTGACCCTTCGTCGGATGTGAGAGAACATCCCACAGCGGGTCAGGGTGAGTCCAAGCACCTTGGCTTTTTGGTTGAACGGTATTCGTCTGTTGTCAACTATTACGTCGGCCGGTCTTGTTGCTGAAATTGAAAGTAATGTAAATTTGTCTTGGTTAGTCTTAATTTTCCAACGTCTTTCATAGCCATTAAGTTCACTAATGTGTCGGCTTGTCAGTAAGGCTAACCGTCCTTTGCTTCTGTCATTTGTCATTATAATTTGTGTCACATCGTCGGCAAAGACAAGGTTTGTGCATCCCACTCCCCTTTGTGGCATGTCGTGTATAGAATAATATGTAGTGTCGGTGGCAGAAAGAACGGATCCTTGGAGGGCCCGCCGCTTCTCAGGAGAAAAGTGTCTGATATTGTCCCTTTGAAAGTGATGTCGTTATGTCTGTTGTCTAGGAAATTGCAAAGGATTTTTGTCATTATGTCGTGCGTCGAGGTGTAGCAGTTTCTGAAACTTCAGTCCGTCAAAGTTGCGACTCATCGAAAGCCTTCGAGACATCGTGGCACACAACGTTCACTCCGCCCCCGTCGGCTTTGACCAGTGCTATCATTTCATGTGGAAGGTAATTGCGGTCTGAGTCCCTCGTTCTCGTCGGAAACCAAATTGGTATTTAGGAAAAATGTCATTGTCTTCCAAGTACATTGTCAGTCTATCTTTTAACAAGGTCTCCAGGATTTTCCCAGGTACTTCCAAGAGTGTGATCGGTCGGTATTTAAGGGGGTCATGAGTATTATTTAGGTCCTTATGTAGAAAAGTCATACGTCCTCTCTTGAATTTAACTGGGAAATAGCCAAGACTGAAGGTCATATTCGTGATATTAGCTAAATCTAATATTGCAATGGCGGGTAATTTAGAAAGAATTAGTTTGTTGATGCCTGAAATACCTGGAGCTTTGTTTTTGAATCTTTTAATGACGTTAACTATGTCCTGTACATTGAATTTACATGTTAAGTAATTGTCGTCTCGTAGACGGGTTAAGTCAGTCAGGTCATGTAGGGCCAGTCGGTGTCTTTCTGCTTCTAAGTAGTCAAGTACATGTGTCTCGTTGTCGGCGTCGAAGTGTTGGTTGTCCTCGGGAGTTATTTGAAAAACGTTCTCCCACACCGTCTTCATGAGGTGGGCCTTGTCTGTGCTGTCTGTTATTTTGTCTCCATCGACGGTCTGTAAATAGTCACACAGTTTCTTCTCTCGGTACCAGTATTCTCCTTTGATGCCTCCAGAACTTTGAGAAATTCGTATGGTCGTCATATTTAAGGTCTATTTTACGTACAGTTGTGTCCCCAGAAATCAGTTTAGAAGCCTTCTAAATTCTTTCAAAAGGTTGTCCTGATATATAGCATGAGTGTCTCTCATATGTACGTGTACCCAAAGATGTCTGCATGTCGTTTAATGTCAGAATACTGACTTTGTAAAAGATTGAGAGCGTCACTTCGTTTAGGTCCAGAGTTAAATTGTATGACTTTCTTGGGTATGGTGGCGTTGATAGCCATCAGGATTGTTACAAACCAGTAGTATAGACGTTCATCAAGTTCGTCCTTCGTCTTCCCGTCCGTGTCGCTAATGTCCACTCTGTCATTTACGTAAGTCCTGGGTCGATTTTTAACTTGAAGTCGTCCCAGTTTGCGTGGTCAGTCCAAGATAGTTCGTGGTTCAATTCTTATTGGAACTGTCGACCGTGATATGAAGGGGTAGGTGGTCTGAAGTCGTCACGTTACCTCGTGAAGTCGTAAAGTTTAAACAGGCGTTCCTGTTCCCCAACATGATGTCTGGTCGTCCTTTGTTGCTCACCATCGTTGAGAAGTCCGGTCCTAAAAACTTTATTCTGTCATTCTGAATTAGTCTACTTAGCAAAGTCCCACAGTGATTAGAGTCGGCAGTAGCGATGGTGGGATGTCTCGCATTCATGTCGCCAATGAGGTAGGTGGGTGCTGGTCTCTGTGATAGTGAAACGTTCTGATAATAAATATAGTCTCATCTACAAGGGATGTACGTCACGGTGATATTGACAGGTCCAATGTTAATCTCCGTGCTATGCCCAATGTGTCGTCAGTAAAATCCATCAATGATTCAGTTGATTTGGTATTTTGATTGCACAGCAATACCTGCATGATCCTCTCGGCGCTGTTCTTCTGATACACTCGGTATCCAAAGAACTTGATGGGGCAATCATCCATTATCCCTGTTGCATTCAAGAGGATGATGTCAATAAGGTGTCGGAATTCCGTTGTATAGTTCCCTCATGTTCAGATTTTGTCGTTTAATCACATTAAGCTGGATTATTTTATTGTGTTTAAACATTATGAAGCAAGATAAAGAATAATAATAATAATAATAATAATAATAATAATAATAATAATAATAATACTGATACTAATGTTAGGTATATTAATTTCGATTAAAGTGAAAGTAATAAAGTGACAAAACTCAGACACACAGAACCGTGAGTCGTTAGTCCCTGTCGTCGGCGAACGTTGGCTATTTCTTCCATTGCTCATTAAATTTTGATGCATGAGAAGGGAACCTGCTCTTTCAGTTATTAGTCCGTAGGTGTGGAGTTTTATCTCTGCCTGGGGATGGTGCTCTGTTGTAGCCAATACATTCATTGTTGATGAATCTATCAATTATTCTTACTTTTCCCTTCGATAGTTTTTGTGTTTATTTTCCAACCGGAGTGGACAGCACGATCTCAGTTGCTTTCCTGATTGCTGGAGATGCTCTTTTCTACTTCCTCCGATAATCATTCGGGAGAGGTCACTGGACTGCTTCCCCGGCTATACTTTTTTTCTTCTTCTTTCGCCTCTTCTTCCTCTTCCTTCAGTTTCTAAGTTGCATTTTGTGCCGCCCTCTCTGGCGACGATGGTTTCGTCTTTCCATCCGAGTAGGTAATTTGCGCAGCTGCTCTTCTCGAATCTACTGGTTCCATTTGGCTCGAGGCGGGCTGGGGCTGGGCGGTCGGAGTATTTTCTGTCAAGGACGCAAATTTCTTTATTATCTGTTCCCCAGACGCCATCGAGGGAAACTTAACTTTTGGAAGATTATTTTCTGTATAGAAGGCGTCTATTGCCTTTTGGTAGGAGCCTGGTTCTACCATATCCTGCATTGCTGCAAATATTTGCCCATTGTATACGTACCAGAGCAGGTGGTTATTTTGTTGCTGCTGTTGAGCTGCAGGGATGGTTGGGTGGGTGCTAGGGGAGGGGCCTGACAGGGCGGCACTGTAGCTCAATTTTGTGTCCACATTTCTGGATTTGGCCTTGTTTGCCTCTACCTGTCTCAGTTCTCCCCCTCTTTTCTTCATCATTTCGATTCTGGTTGGACACTTTTTGTCCAGGGTATCGTGATTTCCCCCACAGTTAATGCATTGAAAGGGCCTATTGCAATCTTGGGCAACATGCCCAACAACACTGCATCTCTTGCATTGTTTTGCAATGGCTTTTACATTGTTTTTCTGACATGTTCGTAGGGAAAGCAATTCCCACAGTACAGCGTTGGTATGTATACTTCCTCCTGTATGTTATGCTGAGGGATACTTTGATTACATATGGTCAGACCTGTCCTCAGTGCCGTCTGGACCATCTCTCTAGTTTCGAATTTAACCTTTACAGTCCGAGTCTTAGGATTAGGGTTGTCAGCCCTTGGGGGGATAAGGAATACTTTTTTAACTTTCGCCCATCTCTGGCGTTCTTCTATGCTTCTTATTTGTTCCTCCTCACTGTACTCTTCTACCTGACAGTCTACATATTTCAGGACTACTGTCCTTAGAGCATTGATTTCTGGTGGTGTAATTATTTGGAACCCCTTCTGGTTAAACTGTGCAATTACTTCCTCTTTCAGGAGGTTATCAAGGTCTTCATTCCTTACTATTATATAAATATTTCCATTATTTCCCGGACTTACTCGGAAAATGTCAATTTTTACTAACCCAGATAGTGCAAATATCTCCCTTTTCTTGGATGCAAATGATCCCTCCCCATCATTTTTAAGTCTTATGGAAGGCATCTCTCCCGGTCCCCGGTGACCTCTTTAAAACTAAATATATGTGAAATGCATGGATGGATGAAACGTGGTAACAATGGAGTGTGATGATGAATAAAGTAATGGAATGAGATGGCTGATTGTTTTAACAGGGATGTACTTCACAGGGTTATATCCCCCACCTGTGCACCTTAGCTACACCCCTGGATCCCAGGGGGTACAAAAGGAAAATTTTTTTTTTTACTGTACAGACCAAAGGTCTGTTCTGTGGTCTGTCTTGAAGTCAAGTAGTGAATGTGGTCAGTTAGAGAAAGGAATCTATTGACCCATGCTTTCAACCTCCGGGGGGCTGGTTGGGGTTAATTCCCCCCTCCTGTGTGTCTTAGCTACTCACCCTGGATCCCAGGGGGTACCAGACCATCCCACAGTTAGCAGGTCCTCCAGGAGATGAAACACAATAGTCAATAAATGTTGGAAACAGAGGAAGTTGTGGGAAGGATGTAAGGATTAGGTAAAAGGTAAGGGAATAAGGGTAGTTGGCAACTGGAACAGGTTCAGCTTCGATCTGGTCTGCTACAGCTCAGCTACACGTCCGTCCTCTACTGCTGCTGCTCACAATCTCCTGATCGATGCCGATCGATCGATCGATCGATCTGGTTAGAATGGGCTCATCAGTCGGTATATAAAGGGTCCTAGATCGCAGGTGGGAGGGGAGTTGAATTTTGATTGGTTTTTAAGGGATTAGTGCCCCTGAGCGTAGCCTCCCAGACATTGATGGCTGGACCTGTCTCCGAGTGTGGACGTTGGAGACAGAGTGGGTGGTGGTGTTGGGAGAATCACTCCCATCAGATGGAGGCAGCTCCTGATTAGTCCATTTGCTTGGCAAGTTTCTTGGATGCTGTCGAGGCTACGGATTTACTTTCCGATATGTAAAGCCTCCAGGAGGCGAAGGCACAGATGGTCTGTCATATTATCAATAATTTTGATATTGGGAATTATATAATTCCATTTTATTTTAATATTACGGTCATTTTTGGCGTGATTACGTGCCGTCCTGGACGTGGCAGGAGATCCTCTTGGAAAATCTCAATTTGTTCTTTCCGATGTAAGCGCTCATATGTATATTCTGTCCAAGTAAAGTTTTTATTTTTATATATAAAATAAAAAAGTATATTTTTTCTGGTCACAAAAAAAAAGAGCCTCCTCGCAGCTGCCAAATTAATATTAGGTCTCAAAGCCAATGGCTCGATTAATGTAGGTACGCCGAACCCCATTCAGAACCGTATTTACTGTACTTACCGAGAAGGCTCCTGAGAGAGAGAGAGAGAGAGAGAGAGAGAGAGAGAGAGAGAGAGAGAGAGAGAGAATCAGGCTTCTCTGTACATAAACATTTACCAGCTATTTTACATTAGAAGCTCTCATGCTTTTTGTGTAATCCAGCCACGGTATGTGAAAGCTTCTTCGTATATTGGGTGCATAACTGCATCCTTGCTGAAGCCCCTTATGCTTTGGCTCAAATACTTCTTTGAAAGGCAACATCATCTTTCGTTTATTAAGCCCTGAACTGTATCCTTGCTGAAACATCGCGTGTGCTGGCTCGAATCCTGCCATAGACGATGAAAGCCTCTATGTTTATTAGGTGCAAAAATGCATCTATACTTGAACTCTTATACATTGGTTTGAATCCTGCCACAGAAGTTGAAAGCTTATTTAGTAAGAGATTTAGGTCAAAGGCTGCCACAAAATCTAAATACTTTTTTATTAGGTGTGTAACTGCATAATCTCTTAATCCTCTCATTTTTATGGTTATAATCGTGCCATGGAGGGTGAAAGTTTTTTTGTTTATTAAGTACATAACTGCATCCTTGCTGGAGCCACTCATGCGTTGATTCAGATCCTTGCCATGAAGCGTGAAAGATGCATAATTGCATCTTTGCAGTCTTGTTTTTAATCTTTTCTTCCATTGTATGTAGTTTGAAAATGCACTGGAAAAAAAGGTGAAAGATCTTGCACATATAGTGTATATACATGCACACACACACACACACACACACACACACACACACACACACACACACACACACACACACACACACATATACATATATATATATATATATATATATATATATATTTATATATATATATATATATATATATATATTTCTTATATATATATATATGATATATATATATATATATACAATTGTTTGACAGTTATCTAATATGACCTAATATCGTT
>NC_089788.1:22294694-22297194 GCF_040412425.1 Macrobrachium rosenbergii | reverse complement strand
GATATTGGAGTGAAAAAGTTTCGACGGTGCATTTATTTATAGAAAATGTAATGACATAATAATACGGTAAATACTGTCAAAACTGCAAACTTCTCGTACCACTAATTGGCAACTGTCAACGGCGCCTCAAAGCTCTTGCTGTTTGAAGATCACCGTCTCTTGGCACTACTGCCAAACTGGGTCAAGAACGGATGCAACATAATAAGACATATTCTTCATTTTCTCTTCACATATCACACACATCTAAAATCTGAAAGCACCAGCGTATTCAGGGTGAATTTATTGTATGAAAACAAGTTTTATTTCATGTTGATCGCATGAATGAAGCAAAATCCGATGATAAGTAAAAACAGGTATAAAGAATTAAATGCCTCTCTCTTCACTTTTACTCGTAGTAATTCCTTTTTGTTTTATCTTATTGATTTCAAGAAATCATGATTTAATTGTACAATTAATACCGAATCCTTTGGTATGACTAAAACTTTCCTATCTTGTGCAAAACTGAGATAAATGAAGAAATATAAACATATTGCTGGTTTTCTGAGTTACAAACTTAAAAATGAGAGTGAGCGAGCCGCCTACCTCCCAGTACCAGGCAATCAGAGGCTGCCAAACAAACGTCTCGTAGGCCCAGGAATCCACCTTAAGTGAACCAGCTATAGTTCTAGAACGGTTGCCAGATTGACTGTCCTGAATATTCTAATGTACGGGAACACCAGAAAGTGTAAACAGGAAATTGAATATAAGCATTTTTAAATTCTCTCCAGAGCCACCTCACCTCATCAACTGAGTCTTTGTATATTATGAAGTTTGTCCCCACCTTAAACTGTCAAACCACCTCTACTACACAGTATCTGTCGCAAGTTTACCTGTCTTTGTTTTTATGACTGGTGTCACTCAATCCTTTGTTCCCCCTCCTGAAAGGTAGCGTTGTGTTTTAAACATTTTCTCTGAATTTACTCTTGCAAATTTCTCAATTCTGAGCTTTTATATCTCATTTTTATATCTTTCAGCTTTGAAAATTAAGCTGCGTCCTCAAAACGTCAGCTTTTATAATAAACGGATAAATAGTTCATGACATCCTCTTCAGCTCTTTGTTCAATATGATATATATATATATATATATATATATATATATATATATATATATATATATATATATATATAATATATATATATATATATATATATATATATATATATATATATATATATATATATATATATATATGTATATATTATATATATTATATATATATAATATATACTATATATATATATATATATATATATATATATATATATATATATATATATATATATATATATATATATGTGAGTGTGTGTGTGTGTTGTAACACATATATATACACACACACACACATACATATATATATATATATATATATATATATATATATATATATATATATATATATATATATATATATATATATATATATATAATATTTTAAATGTTTCCTGGTGCAGGTGGTTCTTATGACTCCTCATTTATTACTTTACTCTAAAATGGCCTTGCAAGATAACCAGGACATATAAAACACAAACTAATAGGAGTATTTACAAGGAGGAGAGGCTCTTACTCAAAGGGAAGTGCGTGAAACACGTGGATCCAAAAATAGGTATATTCTCATGACACACAAGATCAAAGGGAAATTAACTGAAACACGTTAAATTGCTGCTGCAGAAGTCCTCCCGGAGGGGGGGGGAACTTGGGAATGCCAGGAACACGGACCAAGGAGAATTCTGCTACGATCGTCCTTCTTAAACGATATTAGGACCCAGGTTACAAATCTAATGCTGGAATTTGGGAATGAATTACTCGGGGTGCGCCGAAGGTGCTAAGGACGAGGCGTTACTTGTGACTCAGAGGAAAGAAGCAGTGAACACGTGGACCGGGATTGAACCAAGAAGCATCAGGAATACAAAGTTATAGGCCCAGAAGTTAATAAATGCAAAAGGGCGAAGTAACGTGACTAGCAAGTCGTTTTGGGTACTTTACCACATTGCAGGGGTGTAAGGCTGACGTAGTCTTCTGCCAGGGACCACGTGTGGGAGCGTCGACAAAAGGGCCTCCTTCACCAAGGTACTGCTTCAAGGCGTAGACTGGGGGGAAAAGGGCGCCCTTGGGATGATGGAAAGGCCGCCGTTAAGTATCAGCTCGCTTTTGGGGACTTGCAATCCCCGCTTGCAGTCTTTGAGGGCCACGTGGATCGGGACACGGAGCAGAGGGAGGCGGGTTTCCACGTGGCGGCGAGCGAACGGAGGGCAGGGGGGCACGGTAGCGTGACCGCTCGGCTTAAACACGATACTGTGTGTGAGAAAGAGCTGTCCTCGCCCTGACCTTTTATTGTTTCTGGACAGGGGTTGGGGGGGGGCGCGATGTCCTGACCCAGGTCATGCTTCTATATCGAAGAAAACAGTTTACTCTCCTGTACCAAAGAAAACGGTGCAAAGCCAGTTTACTGCCCATCAAAAG
>NC_089788.1:22262194-22292194 GCF_040412425.1 Macrobrachium rosenbergii | reverse complement strand
CGAGTAGCACAGAGTCGGTTCGATGTAGTTTCTTTTGTCCATTTTGAATACTGCTTGGCCATTGCACGCATATGAATCATCATAAATGTGCATCACCAGATATAGAATATAGTGGACAAAGTTGTGGATAGTCGTAGAATACTCACGAGTTGGAGATTCATGTGTAGTTAGCTTTGTAGATCACTGACGTTGAGTCATTTTTTTACGTCCAATGAAAGCACATACGAATAACAGAATAGTTTATTATTGATATTCTGAGTCTTCAGTTGATATCCAAGTAGTCAATTGTACTCTACAAATATTATAAAATAGTATTACAAGATTGTCGTATTATTTATAACAATGATTGCTTTAAGGATCCTCTTGCCTCGTCTACTGATGTAACCACATTCAGTTTGCTTATGATTCGTTTCTTCTTCATACTGATTAGCTTTTCTGTCGCTTATTACCTTCAGCTGCCTTATGCTTCCTGGTGGGTAGTCATTTCGCTCTCATTCATACAATATCTCGTACATAATTTATTCCCTGAGAAAATTATTTTGAGCAGTAATTCAGCATTATATCTGTAAAGGTTACGCAACTGAGCAATTAATGAGAGTGTCCGTTGAAATTATTAATCCCATGACAAGGAGGAGGAGAATGTTATTAACCAAGTTGTCAGCTGGAAATTAAGCATTTTACTGTAGCATAAACGTTCTCTTTTAATTGAAATCGGCCTGAGCCCACATCGTATCAGAAGTGGGAATACAGTCAAATTTAATGTCATAAATCATATATGTATATATAATGAAAAGCTAGGTTAGGACAGACTTCAAAAAGAAAATGGTAGCCGTAAAAGAAACCATCCTAAATTGGGGAATTGAAAAGGAGTTTTAAAATGAAATAAAATCTGATTCAAGAAATGAAGATGTGATAGCTGGAAGTAGGTAAAATGACAAAAAGGAATTTAGTGTCACTATTATACATGTGTCATCATGGCCCGTATATAAGTACAACCCATAAGATTTAAGAATTGGTTGAGCTACATCCAAGTAAGTACAAACATTGGAGTGTGAAAGTTGCACTTCAGAATTCGTAATTAGTCTCCCTTTATTGCGGAAAGCCCTTTGTTGTGAAGTGGCTGGGGTATGCATTCTACTGTTGACTTATTTTAGAATATTTCACGTGTAGAAGAGTAGGGAAATGGACCTCGGCCTTTTTTAAAATTTAGTTGGAAAAATCTAGCTAAATCTGACCTACCATCAACTGTATGTGTCTAATGTTTGTAGCATTCATCATCCGGGAATAAGATTGGTGAGAAGTGAAGGATGATTACAGGTTTGCAGGAATATTATGTCCATTGTTCAGCCTCGAAGGGTTGGAAATTCCCTGCAGTGCAGATTAAGAAATTTCCATCATTAGAGAAACTTGGAAGGATAATAGATGGACCGAATTCAAATGTAAATTATTTTAAAATTATTAGGAGTTAAGACAATAAAATTTTTGTTCTTGTCAATTTCTATTGTTGTCTCAGGATCATAGATGATAAATGTGACGTAGCTGGAAACCCTTCGTATGAGGGTAATTCTGGGTTACATAGTGTGATATCATTGGTCACAGGGTGAGAGACAAAATGGCTTTTTGGTTGGCCATTAATATGAGAAAACCATAAGGTGATTAGGATTTTAGCACCGGGCAATTCGAGATACAAGTTTGCTGCGTGTAGTAATCTTACATAGATGAATATATGATCTACATTCTCAGTCTTTAACATCAAAGGGGTGATAGGAAACGAAAAATACCTTAATATTTAGCATTAATACTGCTTTGAAGGTTCTATGACATGATATGTACACACACACACACACACATATACATACACACATATATATATATATATATATATATATATATATATATATATATATATATATACATAAAGATAAAGAAAAAAATACATATATATATACCTACATGAAAATAAACACACTACAACTAAATATAGCATATTCATAAACTACATACATCTATATAGTTTTAAAATCTCATACATACACTATATAATATATATATATATATATATATATATATATATATATATATATATATATATATATATATATTATATATATATATACATATATATATATACATATAATATATATATATATATATATATTATATATACATATATATATATATATATAAATATATATATATATATATATATATATATATATTCAATATGTGTGTATGTGTGTGTGTGTGTGTGATAATGATAAACTCATTTTGTTGTAGTGTCTCGTTATTTAGTTTTCGCTGTTTAGCTTTTAATTTATATATGTTTTTTTTCTTTATCTTTATAATATCCCAAAACTTTCCTTGCTTTTCTCATTTTTAACTATATACTATCTTTATTATTGTTTTATATGCAGTGCTGTGTCGTTATTCAGCAAGTTCCTCTAAGTTTATTTTTTTTATGTGTAATGCGTCTTTTATGCGAGATCACTTGACAGTCATTGATTACTTGATGTAATTTGCTTCACTTCTTATTGATCACTAAAAGCGAACCCATTTTTTGTGCATGATTGGAACTATATTCATTTAATCCTCATCTCCGAATTCGAAAGCTACAAGTGCAATTGCTGATCTTTAATAAAGAGTATACTATTGATGTTGTCTGACGTCATAGCAACCTCATTCATGTTGCATAGGGCGTATCAATGGGTTTAGCTTTCCTCAAAGTGACTGAAGAGAAGGTTTTAGCTTTGGGAATTTACGTTAACTGTTTTTTTCTGACGCTACAAACAGCTGATAACGACCATCTATTTGCCAAATAACCCTCAGACATGTTGCACTTTCAAAGGGACTGTCGCTTTAGATCGTCAGTATATCCCCATCATGAAGAGCCTCTCGTGTGGATCTTATTCATTTCCTTTGCCCCTCACGGGGATGCCCTGGATGCAAATGACAGCTTCTGTTGATGCAAGTGTACCATATTTTTCTCTCTCTCTCTCTCTCTCTCTCTCTCTCTCTCTCTCTCTCTCTCTTTTCGTAACATTAAGCAAAAATAATATTGAATTTCAATAGACAGCTGAAGATCAAATTTGATTTATTCTACCTTAACATGGAGGTAGCCTTATATTTGTTAATGCTCATCTCACAGATGGACGAGATCTTTTTTAAAGATCGAAATAGAATCGTTACTAATCGTTGCTTTAATTCATTTTCAAAAGAAAAAACTGCTAATGGATTATTAATTCATGATTTAAATGAACTAAATTTGTCTTGAATAGGACCTGCATATTGAAAGTATTTGCCAGGAATAAAATCTGAATAACTTTGCAGTTGTTTGTAAACTGAATAACCTGAAAGTAGAAATATATGAAATAAATACAGGTCCAATTCATTTTGCTGGGATAAGAGACAAATGTTTCTAGATTACTTTTTCTACCTTCCCAAGATTTTATATGAAAAAGTGTTACGTATACAAACAAATTACGAATGAGTCAAGTGACGAGTTGGATCAAAGCTCTGTAGCCTAAGTAGTACTGCTATTACTAACACTTGAGTTATCACGAATAATAATACGTACACTTACGTTATTCAGAACAGATATGTGAATAGGAGATAGATTACCAGAGTTTAATAATAATAATAATAATAATAATAATAATAATAATAATAATAATAATAATAATAATAATAATAATAATAATAATAATAGTTTTATTCAGGGAAGCAATGTGGAGTAGAGGAAGTATTGACAGATCATTTTTTTCTTTTGCTGGTGGTCTTATATCATTAATACTTTTAATTTTTTTTCATTATATTATGAGGTTAATATTCTGTAAATGTATTAGAAACACCAAAAGAACAAAAATTATAAAATAAGGCACGTTCATATTTCCTCGAGGAACTGCAGTTTACACGGACATCAAAAAGAAGCCAGTGACAAATATTGCGAAAGAGAAAAAAAGGGGAAACTTTTGTCTGGGAAACTAATTTCCAAGAAGATCCTGGAGATTCGTTTCATGTTTTCCGTTTCGTGTCTGTCAACCAGCATTCAGGGAAGTGAATGCACGAGGGGAAAGACATTATGATATATGCTGTCTTAATTTCCCCATTTGGTGCATAATAAAGTGTAAACTTTGATGTAAGAATGTTTCATACCTTTACTATGCAAGGGCCCATTTGTATGTACGCGTTCAAGTTCAAGCATGGCTCTTTGAACTGTACAGTGTTATTCAGTATGTGTTGAAATATATAGGCGTGTGTGTATGTGTGTGTGTGTGTGTGTGTATGTGTGTGTATATATATATATATATATATATATATATATATATATATATATATACATACATTTTAACATATATACACTAATAAATATATATACAATATATATATATATATATATATATATATATATATATATATATATATATATATATATATATATATATATTAGTATATATATTCATAAAATGTGTGTATGTATATATATACATACATTATATATATATATATATATATATATATATATATATATATATATATATATATATATATTAACTTTATCACATACACAATTGTTCTGAGCATTAGTAGAATTACTAAAAAAAGGACCTCATTCAAACTGGATGGTATCTAATGGAGTTTTTTATTCAGAAAAGTTACAAGCTTTCTTGGACAAACAGTCCACATTATCAAGTATCCGTACAATGAGCAGACGTGTAGTCCAGCTGTATTTATATCTGTGCTGGGTACTTTAATCCTATAATCGCCTAGCTTCTCCTGTGTGACCCCCAACCCTCATGATCTTGGTCTTTCTCTGATCCTTCTTCCAGGTGTCTGTTTTCCGTGCGTTCTCTTACGCATTTTTCTTCGTTTCTTGCTACTGTGGAGTATACGATTTTTCTAGATATGCTGTCTTCAAAGCCGTTTCCGGTGTTCCCTGCCATTTGTGTTGTTGGTGCAAGTTATGAAGGCGTTCTCTACAACCATTCCTGCCGTTTTGTTGGTGTTCCTGTCCCAGTCTATTTTATGATCATTTTCCCAACAGTTTTTGGCAACTGCCGACACCTAATTATAATGCCTTATGTTCTGCAGATGTTGTTTGCTTCGTTCTTTATATGATTTGCCAGTTTCGCCATAGTACCCTTCTTCACAGTCTAGACACACTGCCATATATACCCCCCTCTAATCTTTCCCCTCTACCGACTTTTGTTTCTAATTATTTTATTCCTAATGGTGTTTTTGTAGCTGCCTATCAATTTGAAATTATCTAGCTTCCTGTTGATGGGTGCAATAGAGTTGTTGTCCAGGACTGTAATTATTTTCTTTCCTACCAAATGTTCCTTTTCTATCCTTTCCTCTCCCCAAAATAGTTTTTCCTTGCTTTGATATGTGCCCACTCCCACCAATACTTAGGGTAGCCTAATCTCCTAAAACTCTCCTCAGGTAATCCAGCTCTTCGTCTAAAAAAATTCGGGACTGCAAATCCTGTAAGCCCTGATGGCCAACCCTGTCATTACTCCTATTTTTATTTCTTTCCTATGACTGGAGAACCTATGCATGTATGAATTAGTGTGTGTCTTCTTCCTGTATACCTTGAATTTTAAATTTTCCCCTTCCTCTTAACCAGGACATCCAAGAAAGGAATTTCTCCCTCCTTCTCTTCTTCTATTGTGAACTTGATGTGTTCATTAAGTTTATTTTATGTTTTCTAAAACTTGTGTAGATCTTCCCTTTCTCCTTTGTAAATAATCAAGATGTCATCCACATATCTTACCCATTTTACGATATTTACAGTTCCCTTTATTTACTTTGCCCACCTCTTCCTTTTCAAACCATTTCATAAAGATATTAGCTAGAAATGGTGAAACACTTGAACCCATGAAGCCACGCCATTTTTTGTATATGATGGTTTTCTCCCCAGTTGAAAAACATTAACGCTGAGGGCACGCTGTTAGCGAGTTTCATTAAAACGTCAGATGATCTCCGTCGCATCATTATAAACCCCTCCTCCATATTCTTTTTACTATTTCCATCGTCAGTCTTGAATGGTAACGTTAGTGAACAGGAAGTTACATCCAAACTTGCAAATTTACAGTCTTTTACGTTAATTTTGGATAATTCATCTATCAGGTTTATGTTATGTTTTAAATGTCCTTCGGATACTAAGCCTATCCATTTTCCCATTATGTTGGAAAGAAATTTCTCCAGCCTCCTCTGCAGGGGGCCATACATTTGATGGGATTAGGTCCAATAGATTCGTGTTTCCGGAGAGGTAACGATCGTGAAGGCCCTTTGATAAAATTAGGAAAATACAAGGACATAAAGATTTGTAAGGCAGACAAAGGGTGGGCAGTTGTAGTAATGGATGCCATAGAGTACAGAACAAGTTAGAAGTATTTGCTAATAACGATGAAAACACTTATGAGGCTTGCAAAAAAAAAAAAACGGACATTAGGGGGTTAGTGCAATTTTAACAAAGTAAGGGAAATCGTTTGACAAAAATCCACGACAAACTAAGAGAAAAGAATTAGAACATAGAGTAAAATCAGTGGAAAGTCCAGAGATCCCATATATTTTGAAGCCCTAAGATCCTGAGGAAGGGTGCCAGGAAGACCGATCGTGGTATCGACGAGATCACCGCAGAGGAGGCTGGAGAAATTTCTTTCCAACATAATGGGAAAATGGGTAGCTTAGTATCCGAAGGACATTTAAAACATAACGTGAACCTGATAGATGAATTATCCAAAATTAACGTAAAAGACTGTAAATTTGTGAGTTTGGATGAAACTTCCCTGTTCACTAACGTACCAGTCAAGACGACGATGGAAATAATAAAAAGAATATGGGAGGAGGGGGTTTATACATGCGACATAGATCATGACTGTTTTAATAAAACTGCTAACAGCGGCCCTCAGCGTTAATGTTTTCAAGTAAGGAAAACCATTATATACAAAAAAATGGCGTGGCCATGGTTCAAGTCTTTCACCAATTCTAGCTAATATCTTTATGGAATGGTTTGAAAAGGAAGAGGTGGGCAAAGTAAATAAAGGGAACTTAAATATCTATGAAAATGGGTAAGATATGTGGATGACATCTTGATTATTTACAAGGGAGAAAGGGAAGATCTACACAAGTTCCTAGAAAACATAAATAAATTAAATGAACACATCAAGTTCACATTAGAAGAAGAGAAGGAAGGAGAAATTCCTTTCTTGGACATCCTGGTTAAAGAGGAAGGGGAAAATTTAAAATTCAAGGTATATAGGAAGAAGACACACACCAATTTATACATGCATAGGTTCTCCAGTCATAGGAAAGAAATAAAAATAGAGTAATGACAGGGTTGGCCATCAGGTCTTACAGGATTTGCAGTCCTGAATTTTAGACGAAGAGCTGGATTACCTGAGGGAGAGTTTTAAGAGATTAGGCTACCCTAAGTATTGGTGGGAGTGGGCACACATCAAAGCAAGGAAAAACTATTTTGGGAGAGGAAAGGATAGAAAGGAACATTTGGTAGGAAGAAAATAATTACAGAATGGACAACAACTCTATTGCACCCATCAGCAGAAAGCTAGATAATTTCAATTTGATAGGCAGCTACAAAAACACCATTAGGAATAAAATAGTTAGAAACAAAAAGTCGGGTAGAGGGGAAGATTAGAGGGGGGGGTATATGGTAAGCGTGTCTAGACTGAGAAGAAGGGCACTATGGCGAAACTGGCAAATCATGTAAAGACGAAGCAAACAACATCTGCAGAACATAAGGCATTATAATCAAACGTTGGCAGTTGCCAAACACTGTTGGGAAAATGATCATAAAATAGACTGGGAAAATATGAGTTTCTGTACAGGAACACCAACAAAAGTCAAGAATGGTTGTAGAGAACGCCTTCATAACTTGCACCAACAAGTAAATGGCAGGAACACTGAAACGGTTTTCGAAGCCAGCATATCCAGAAAAATCGTATACTCCACAGTAGCAAGGCAACAAAGGAAAAACGCAAGAGAACGCACAGAAAACAGACACCTGGAAGAAGGGAGCAGAGAAAGACCAAGCTAATGAGGGGGTGGGGGTCACACAGGAGGAGCTAGGCGATTATAGGATTAAAAGTACCCAGCACACAGATATAAATACATCTGGACTACACGTTTGCTCATTGTACAGATACTAGATAATGTGGACTGTTTGTCCAAGGAAGCTTGTAACTTTTTCTGAATACAAACCCATTAGATACCATCCAGTTCGAATGAGGTCATTTTAGTAATATATATATATACATAGCAATATATATATATATATATATATATATATATATATATATATATATATATACACACACACACACATTTGTTTATTTCCTGTGTAATATATATAGTTTTTTATTTTTATATATACACATTTTATATATACATATTTTAATACATATATACATCATATATATATATATATATATATATATATATATTTATATATATATATATATATATATATATATATATATATATATAGTAGGATGTATGTATAGGAAGAACAGTCAGCTCATCATTGACAAATTTATTAATAGCTATTTCGGGATCACCCATATCCCATCTTTTCTGGGGCCATAAAAAGATATAAAAACCCTAATTAAAACTTAAAACAGAGCTACAAAATTAAAATGCTTTAAAGACTGAAAATGACAATGACAAAACAAGGAATAGAATACCTTCTGTAGTAAAGTCCAGAGGATGAAAGTTTGATGAGTAAACAAAGTTAGGAAGTAAACAGGAATAGGGAGATAAAGGCTATGTATAAAGGGGTTGAAGTTAAATGATTATTGAGCGATGGAAACAATTTTATTGATAACCAGTGATTCCAAAATATTAAGGAGGTGTTCCTTCTGCGTCGTGGTCACTTATTTCAAAGTTTTATAGTTTATTGGGTTATTACAAATTAATGAATGATTCCTAATGTTGGACGTTTCCAGGTTTTGCTAGCCTAAGACCAGTACGATAGCTCAATCCACTGTGGCAATCTGCCCTCACTTTGAGCAACCGATGCGTACTGCCGATATAAACTGTTGCGGACTGCAACAGCAAGTATTTTGTACACCACTTGACTGCATCAATGGAGGAGTCGCTTTTAATGTCTAAAAAGGCTACCAAGACTTTTAGGTTCTTCAAATTATGTTGACTTTGCCAAGTAGACTGGGAAATGTATGGTTATAATCTGCTTTGAGATGTCGTAAAAATCACCACCATGTACAAAAGGAAAGGAAAAGTAATAATTCTAATTTGGGAACATCGAAAGAAGGAGAGGAGGGCTAAATGATTATTTAAAATGTCCTTTATTTTATGTTGAATAAAAGTCTTGGGAAAACAATTTTGTTGAAAATATTTTTGTGAAAAATTTCGTTATGGAAAGGACTTAATCAGAAGAAAGTGAAAGTGCTCCATGGATAAAGGGTGGTGAAAGGAATTTAGCTTGAAATTGAAGCACAGGAGCTATGAAGAAAATTATTTATATAGATCATTTAGAGTAAGTTTTCTATGAAATACTAATTTTGAGATTTTTATTCAAGGAGATCGGGAAACTTCAGTGTCAAGAAATATTTATATTATTTTCTTTTTTATATACATAAGTTTTAGATATTTTTGTATAAACTATTTTAAACATAATCTAAAAAAGTCTGCGTGGTGTGGGTGTTTGAAAAGGACAAAGGTGTCATCAACATAGTGTTTGTAGAAAAAGGGGTTTAAAAGCAGAGGACAGCGAATGGTTTATGTGACCTTCAAGATGCACACATAAAGATATCGGCCATAGTGGGAACTTAAGGACTCGCCATACCAACACCATCCGTGTTGTTATATTACTTTTATCATTAAAGACGAAAGCTGTGTCACAGCAAGTTCCAACAATTATCTAAAATCTGATGAAATAAAATTATTAAAATGTAGAGTCAAGTGGGGAACAACCGAGTCATTTGTGCTTTGTATGGTCTCATTCACAGAAAGCTTATTTATTATGAATTTGAAGGAGACTTAAATTTTAGTGAAAAAAAAGAACTATAAGAGTATAGTTATTACCCCAGATAAAGGTAGGGTGTTGTATTAATGAATAGGCAGAATATTTAGATAAAATTAATGAAATGTCTGGGTGACAATACAAAATTTAGATTTTTTAAATGTAGATATTATGAGTCACATTTTGGAATTAGAAGACAAACTAAATAGGTTGCTAAGAGGTCTGAGAGATAAGATTTGGGAAGTTACATATAGCTCTTTATTTAAATAAGGGTCCTAAGCCTGGATATTTTGGTCTGGCTCATGTACATAGCCAGAAACCCTTTAAGACTATTATTTCACAATTTTGTACTTATAGTTATAACCTGTCAAAGTTTTTAGTTCCAGTTTTTAAACCCTCTAACTTTAAGTGGATTTAACATCTCAAATTCTTCCAAATATGTTACAGAATTATGCTCTTTCAATTTTGTCTCAGGTGTTGCAATATTGGCTGGAATTTTCTGATGTAACTCTGCTCTTTCAAAATATCCCACTAAAAGAAACAACCTACATTATTCTTAATAATAATATGTATGAAATTGAAACCACTTATCAGTGTTTGGACTTAATAAAATAGACTTGCAAAAATTATTACAATAAGGAGGGTGCTGAAAGCCTTTTTACTTTTGATACTAAATTATATAATCAAATAGATGGATAGCTATGGAAATTCCCTTGGACCTGTATATTGCTTTATGGGTTATTGTTAAAGGATTTGGATGTCTGAAGCCCTGCTTTCAAACCCTTGTATTATCGTGGTATGTAGATGATACTTTAGTTTGTTTAAGGAATTATCACATGTTGATTTGTTTTTTGAATATTTTTAATTCTCGCACACTAACATTTCTTTTACTTGCCCTCCAGAAAAGAACAGGATAATAAGTTGTCAATTTTTAGATTAAGGTAACAAAATAGTGGGAAAGAATAAGATTCTCTGTTTAGTGGGAGAAGTGAGTTTTAGACTTAGAAAGAATTACCTCAGTTTTTCATCAAAAGTTGTTTAAGATAATTTTAATGTTAAGAGTTTATAAATAAAGAGCTCCTACAATGTTTGTTGTGATTATTAATTTTTTCATCAAACCCAATGGTATTATCCTGGGATTATTTTCTGAAAAACTCATATCAATATTTTGTATTCACAAAGTTCTGAAAAATTTTTATAATAAATGATTTGTCATTTTAACAAGTGTACAGCACTGCTAATTAAAGGTGTAAAAGTACATACATTCGAAATCTGGTTTTATTAGCTATATGGTGAAAGTGTTACTGGAAATTTAAGCATTGTTTATTTAAATTAGTTTAATATTTTCAATAATCCATTTATAACGTCAAAATCACTATCTTTTTGTTTCAAATAGACTGGATTTTCAACAACAACTCGTTAAAGTTAAGTATACTCAATTAGTTTATCGTGTAATAATTTCATTAGGTAACTTTTATTGGGTCAATTAAATATTTTACTTTGTGCATCCAAGGTTTTGTTTTAATTTGTTTTTTTATTTTTTATGTTTGTGTTCGTTTTAAGCATTTTCGTTAATTTTGCGATCTCACCCTTTTAGTTTGTCTTTTGTTTACTTTGTTCGTTTTTATATTAATTTATTTTTGGTGAGATGCGTCAGCACTTGTTTTGAAGGCATCGATTATCAACATCACTAGTTTTTCCTGATGATGGGATTTTACACCTCAGCTGGGATAAGTTGCAAATTTTTTAAGCATATGATATATATGGATTATATATATATATATATATACGAATATTTATATATATATATATATATATATATATATTATACAGGGATATATATGTGTGTGTGTTTCATATACATATGTACATATACATGGGAAATAGTTTTTTATACATATACACGGAAATACATATATCAGATGAGGGTACATAAACACGAATGGGCAAGTACTAGTTGAGGGTATCTGAGCACAAAGGCAGGTGTACCTCAATTGTAATTTATAGGCGTACACACTATATAACCAATATATAGTATTACCTACTATATTTTGTGATGTTGAGCTTAATATATATATATATATATATATATATATATATATATATATATATATATATATATATATATACATATATATATGCTTGTGTGTGTATATATGTGTGTGTAGTTATATATTTTGATATATATATATATATTAAAAACAAAACATTTTATATATATATATTTATTTTGGTTTTACATGAAAGCCAAATTAAAGGAATATATATTAGGTTAATCAGACATTTAGTTAGACTACTGAATCTATACTCCATGAAAATTATATATATTTTTCATTATTTCAGTTACTGGAGTTGTGTCATTAGAAACGTTATATCCACGCCCTTCAGTATATATATAGCAAGGCATGGCAGTTTCTTTTCCAAGGCAGCACGATATTTGGATGGCTGATGGCATATACATATATATATAGCATACTGGCAGACATGAACCCCAGATGGAGAAGAGGGGAGTATATGAAGACTTATATATATTCCAGATATAATAATATATGCGATCCAGGCCATGAACCAAAGGGACACAGTCATATAGCAACCTATAGCAAGATACATTCAGCAGAGGTCTTCTGACTTTCTTTATAGAGAGGATATATTGACACCCATCTTCTTTGGCCTGTTCGCGCATATATAT
Organism: Macrobrachium rosenbergii; assembly: GCF_040412425.1. Taxonomy (NCBI): domain Eukaryota; kingdom Metazoa; phylum Arthropoda; class Malacostraca; order Decapoda; family Palaemonidae; genus Macrobrachium; species Macrobrachium rosenbergii. The sequence goes on along the minus strand of NC_089788.1, from coordinate 22,279,505 downwards.
ATTATACATATAACAATGATAGGTGTAAAGATAGATATTATATAGGGGAAGATGTAGACCCAGACAGAATATATGTAAAGATAGCTATGGAGAGATACATATCTATCATAGTCAATATATATGCCACAGGCAGTCATATATCAGGCACATATATATATCATCCAAAGAATAGGAATATCACCAGGCAAAACATAATCCAGGTACCAACAATTTTGCAGTATATATATGCTATTGTAAGAGGTGTTCCAGCTACACTTTAACAATAACGTTATATACGGTCGAGGGTGATATAAAGCATAGTCCAGATAGATACGCAGCCAAAGAGTGATCCAAGGAAGGCATATACTTCTATAGAAGAAAGGTATATAGTATATATATATATGATATATAACATGGTGAACATCATAAAGAAGTCAGACAGAGCAGTTGACAATAGTATAGTTGGCAGGGCTACGCAGGTTCTTGGTAGCCATATATACATAGATGACGACGAAATATACAACAGACATTATGCCCATGAGGATATATAGAATGTATCAACCAGGCCATACCACAGGGGTATATGGGGAGGAACTGGTACCAATGGGGGTCCACCATATGGAGAAGCTCATATGGGATATATATCAACCACGAAATTTATATAGGGTATGGTGAGGGAAGTGCATATATATACATGCATACCCCAGAAGGACATCTTGAGAAGGAAGATATAAGATATTTAAATGTATATATATTTCATTTATATATAGTGCACTGATTATATGTCTGACTGTATATATATTGATTACATACAACATATATAATATATATATGTAAAAATTTTTTTAGTCATTTCATTTTAAACAATTTTTAAATCTCAGTATTCCAAATAAAGTATATTATCTTTCGATCATCATATATTATGATAAGTGTAATTGAAGCAATAATTTTAACTTATGAGAAAATGAAACCCAAAATCAGGAGTTTTATCGACAATTAAACAAAAGGAATATGATTATCTCTTTATATATGTAAAAAAAGGATAACAATAAAAATATTAATATAAACAATGCAATTATTTTCTAATTAGTTCAGTAAAAATCGAAAAATATATGATTTAAATGGCCTATAAATTATTTTGGAATATATATATTAGTACATACACACGCACACAGATATATACACATACATATATATACACACACACAAATTATATATATATATATATATATATATGTTATATATATATATTTATATATATATATATATATATATATTATAATGTATATATATACTTATGATTATAAAACAGATGAACGATATAATATGTAAATTGAACTCTGGCCTGCAATGTCAATTTATGGACGTTATGTACCTTGTTAATATATATTTTCAATAACTATGTTTTATATAGAGACTTTATACTTATGATATCTTAGATATTTCATATATTATACTTATTCGTATATCCTGATATCTACCATTTAATGATGATAGATATATGTTATATATAGAGCTGAACAAAATCAATATTGCAAACATGTATCAGAAATTTTGTTATATATTTTTGCTTGCAATACTATTTGCGGGTTATGGATATTTGATTAATAGTTACAATTTTTATATTTCATTTGTTGGTGATATTTACGTACTTTTGTATATATATATACATACTCCATATGTATGTCATTAAATATATGTATATATGTATATATATGTGTAATATATAATATAATAATATATATATAATAATAATAATAATAATAATATATAATAATAATATTAATAATAATAATGTAATACATATATCTGCAGCCCACTGCTCCACTCCCAAATTCCCAATATCGATATTGCCTCTTCGGTATCAATATTGACATCCTTCATTTAATATCGATATAATACCGATATTTTTATATCGATATTCTTCCCCAGTACATGCATGCTTCTTGTTATTTCATCGTTATGCTGCAAGTTCATGAAATTCTAATTCCCTCCATTAATTTGCTATGCATATTCAGTTGCCTAATTATGATATTTCTTCAACGGAATCCTTCGTTTATCTCAGAGTATTACGCTGCAATCAGATATCCATCAATGAGGGATTACCTGCAGATTGTTTTATACCTGAACAATGGAACGCATGACGAACCAGAAATTGTTTTATCGCAAATTTGCAAATTTCATCAGTTTAAGGTAATGAACATTTTCGCGTTGATATTAAATTCAGTCTTATAAATTACTGCAATACTTCAGTTATAATAAAATAAATGAAACACTTTATGCTTAAATAACTTTCCTCTGGCCCTGCAATGTTCGTTTGTGGACGTTATTTAAACTAAAATATATATTTTCAATAACTATTGTTTTAAGCTATGAAGACTTTATACTTACTTGAATATCTTAGAGATAGATTTCAGAGTAGTATCGCTTATTCGTGGAGATATCTGACACAACCATTTCGAACCATAATAGATTTTTGTGGCCCGTAATGATCTGACCACAAACATCAAGGATTTGTAGTTTTATATTTTTACTCTCCTGTAACTTGAATCCGGCTCAATATTATTTATTTGATTAATTATTGTCCCATGTTTTCTTATACCATTTGTTGGCGAGCTTGGTAAAATTAATTTTTTTGTGTATATTTCTTTTATATTCCAATATAGTTTGTCGTACTTGGATAGTGGCTATTACTGTACTCATTACTGGTAATAATAATAATAATAATAATAATAATAATAATAATAATAATAATAATAATAATAATAATAATAATAATAATTATTATTATTATTATTATTATTATTATTATTATTAATCATTGAACCTCAGATTTAACAGAGAGAGAGAGAGAGAGAGAGAGAGAGAGAGAGAGAGAGAAAGAGAGAGAGAGAGAGAGAGAGCATTCTTTCTTATTTGGGTTTCTGTCGACTTGGTGCTGTGCATTATCTTTAAAGGTGATCGTCGCGGTGTAGGAATTAAGTTGTGGCGGGTACCAGCCCACATAGGTATGACAGGCAATGAAAAGGCAGACAGTATGGCAAAGAGTATTGCATCAAATGCTATAGAAAGACTGGCTCCTTTGCCCTTCAGACTTTTTTTCCAGCAATTCGGATGAAAGTAAAGGAGGCCGGGCAGCAAATTCCTGAGATGTATGCTAGTATTGCACCACTCCCAGTTTTTTTTTTTTTTTTTTTTTTTGCCACGTAGGTTAAATTAAGTTAGGTTAGGTTGGGTTGGGTTAGGTTGGGTTGGGTTGGGTTGGGTTAGGTGAGGTTGGGTTTGGTTAGGTTTGGTTAAATGTTACTCAGCTGGTAATTTTGGTTTGGAAAACATAATGAGATTATTTCCAAGAAAATTCAATGGTTAGTTTTTAAGATATGGCGTCCCGCTTTTTTCATTGAAAGGTCCCGGTGTAACCATTTCAAATGATTCCCCCTAAATGTGACTCCCGCAGTCACTTGAAACTAGTTTGACAGGACTCCCCAGTCATGTGAAACTAGTTCGACAGCACTCTCCCAGTCATGTGAAATTGGTTTGACAGCACTCCCCATCAGGTTGAAATGACTCCCATTTTTGAACGCTCAAAATAGAAACAATACACGAGTGATTACATTTTTATTACAAAATTCCAACTATATGCGGACAACGACATTGAAATGAAACCCTGACTTGTTCGCAAGATACACTGTCCCGTTAACTACACTGTCTTTTGGTTTACGTATGTGCCATGTGTGAGTTGGATCGGACTTGGCCCACAAACACATTCACTTTGAACAGGTTGACTGTCGCTAATATCTCCGTTGTAGTCCCCCAGACTTTATCCTGACGCATTGAATCATCTCTGGTCTTTTCGGTGATGCTAGAATAATCACATATTAAACTCCTGATGACGGCGTGTTGGTCCTGTTCTCCGGTGATGGCATATGACAATGAGCGGAAGAGACAGTTTCCGTCTCCTTCAATCATCCATAATTAACTAGAAGCGGTTCGATGGTGTTCTTGAAAATTTTATTTATTTTCAGTGGATGGACCTGAGTAGTTCTTTCTAAATTTCAGACGTCCAGAGTTGTTGCAGATGTCTCGCTGCTTTGCGACCGTCAAAGGACAGAACTTGTAATCAATCTCCTGTTGCTCATCCCCGACGATCTGGACACCTGCATTATCAGTGATACTATTACATTATTATTCCATTATCGTTTCATTTGCCACTTATCTCTCTCTCTCTCTCTCTCTCTCTCTCTCTCTCTTCTCTCTCTCTCTCTTCGTGTATGGTCTCATATGGTTAGATACGCCATAAGCAGGTTATAACATGTATGTACGGATGTTGCCATGGTTTATTTAGCTACGCAATGCAAGTTTTGCGAAGTGTTGCAGGTTATAATTTTGCGATCCATTTTGCCGTGAATATTCACTTTTCCAAGGTGCAGAGGTTCATTCGAGTGCAGAAGTAATTTGAAACTACTGAGAGTCATTTCAAATTAGCGGGGAATTAGTGCAGCAGATAATTTGCATATTTCATAAGAATCGTTCAGATAGTGAAACAAGCATGAAATTTTGCAAACAAGTGCTATTTAAAGTTCCTCTATCAGAAAAAGGGCGCTGGCAACGCAAAAATTTAATATGGCGGCCAAATTCCAAGATGGCGGCCAGTATCGACAGATTTTGGCTAATTTTTTCACTAGAATGGCATGTATTTGCTTCTAGCAAATGGTAAAGCTCTTCCATACTATTTCTTGTGAATATTATGTTTCTGTAGCTTCCCAGTACAGTTTACTTTAAATATGGGGGCTATATGGCTGCCAGAAAAGGTAGAAACAATAATTATAATGAGAAATAATGCCCGTTCAACAATTATCGTTTTAAGCATGGATCTTGGTTTCTGTGGTTTTAGATCCTAATGAGGCCATCTCTTTCGAATAACTCATCAATTTTGAAGGAAAATTAATAAATGTAAAAGAGTGTATGTCTGCACACAACCAGGGCACACTGGTGACATCACTGCTGTGTAACTCAGCATGGGGTTCAGTGCCAGCTAATCCAGCTTTACTAATCCTGTAGTCTTAGACTAGTAGTTGTAGTATAGTTTAGTTTAGTGTCCCAAATGCTTTCTAACAGCCCCAGACCAGCTATAGTTAGATAGCCGCACCTGAATAGACAGGATGTGCCAGCGCAGAGAGCCGAGCCAAGGGTATGGGGCTGTACATGATGGTTCATGTACTTACCCGGATGGTGTACAGATCACACGGGACTTAAATGGCACTGGATGAATGATCGGGCTAGGTGTAGGGAGACCGAACCTAGTTGAATCCCATACAGGAATGTGTGCTTTTGTTTAAGGTGGTAAAAGGATAACCCTCGGCCTTAATCAAAAAGTGAAATCATGGCAGAATGTGATGCCAATCCAATATTGAGCAGTGGAAAAACAAACTGAGTTTGTGTTGTCTTTGTCAGAAGGACAAAAGAGGTGAGTCGGTGTTTGACAAAGAACCCTGTTTCAAAACAAACACTGCAATACCAAAGCCACCCACAGATATCTTGGGGCCACAGCTTGCACTGGAGTATCAGTGGCTAGACAAGGTCATAGTCACCCAGGAAATAGATGATGCAGTGAATCTGACGTGGTCAGCTCATCACGCTTCAATGAAGAGAAGCCCAGAATTTGAAGTAACCATAACTTCATTGCTTCCTCTCCTGCGTGATCAGGCTCATTCTGTTGCTACGATCAAAACACGTGATGCAGAAAGTGCAGGATGTCACTGATTTTCTGAACCCTGGCCAGATACCCATAATCACAGCTGATCAGCCAATCTATGCCGTAGCAAAGCAGGTGAAGTGGCAGTGGCCTGATCAGTATGGCGAAGACAAGTATATCTGGTAATGTTTGGTGGTCTGCACATTGAGATGGCAGCAATGACATCTCTTGGTACTCTTCTTCATGGCAGTGGTTGGACAGGAGCTCTGGTGGAGGCAGGAGTTGCTTCATCTGGAACTGCAGAATCCTTCCTGTCAGCTGCAAGTGTAACCAGGACACGGCAGATGCACCAGGTTACAGCCTCTAGTTTGTACAAACTCCTGAGGACAGCATACACTGACTACTGTGCTGAGAAAGCAAACAACAATGAGCAGGCATTAGAGTTTGAGGAGTGGTGTGACCTTCGAAGACAGCAGAGTCCACAGTTCCACTTCTGGCACATGGTGTTGTCTATGGAACTTGTGATATTCCTACTGATCAGGTCCTTCCGTGAGGCCAATTTTGTCCTCTACTGCCAGGCATTGCATGAGCTGATACCCTACTTCTTTTCCAACAATAATACAAACTATGCTCGTTGGCTGCCTATTCACCTCAGGGACATGCTTACCCTAGAGAGTTCACCCAGAGTTGCACAAGGAGTTCAAGGCTGGCAACTTTGTTGTGCACAAGACCAGTCGCCAGTTCTCAGCAATGGCTCTTGACCAAGCTCATGAGCAGACCAATGCCTTTATAAAGGCTGATGGCGGAGCCATTGGGCTGACTGAAGATCCGTCAGCACTCAGAAGATGGATGGTGGCTGGCCCAGAGATCATCCGCTTGGTGTCTGCATACGAAACAGAGGTTCAAAGTAAGGAGTCTAATGAGCAGACAACACACCATGAACAAACACCTCATGCGCAGAAGACATTCTTGAGAGAGTCAGCAAGCTGTCATTGGCTTTGCAACACTTTGGGAAGTCCTTTTCAGGAAGAGAGCCAGGATCTGTATTCCATTGACAACAAAGACATTGCCCACCCCAGCTCAGCAGGACTTCTACACAGACACACCTTGACAGAGGCCGCACTAAATTTCAGAAGTTTTCAGACTCTTTGGCAAACAATGCAGTCTCCTTCTATGAGCCGATAAAGAAGAACAGAACTGACTTCTTCAGGCAAGAAGCTGCTCCTGTAGAACAGTCAAAGCAGAAACTTCTGAAGGAGGATTGCCAGCTTTTCTCAAAGCTATTTATATCCTGTCAGAGCCGTGAATGTGATCTGCAGGAATTCTTCCAGCACGAGAATCAAACATTCCCAGCTTCCCTTAGTGAGGGTGGTAGGCTGTACACATGTCAGAAGTCTCAGCTGACCTCGGTCCTGGAGAGTCATGTTACACTAGAAGACAAAGAACCAAAGACTGATGTCCTCATTGTAGATGGATCAGCTTTGGTCCATGCCTTGCCACCAAAGAAAGGAAAGACCTTTGAGGGCTATGCACTTTGCAACTTCTTGCCTGTGATACAATCCTATAGCAGCAAGTACACATCATCACATCTTGTATTTGATGTATACAATACATCCAGGCTCAAAGGTGAGACCAGGCTCCAACGTGGTCAAGGAGGAAGGCGCAAGGTGACAGACAAGAACACAATTCCATCCAACTGGCGCAATTTCCTAAGACACGATGCCAACAAGACAGAGTTGTTCCAGTTCCTGGCAGACAAAGTTGCCCAGATGTCTGCCACAAATGTTGTCATTGCCACGAAAGGGTCTGCTGTCCTCAGCACTCATGAGGCTAGTCTTCAGGGACTGGAAAAGTGCTCTCATGAGGAAGCTGACACCCGCATCTTTCTCCATGCCAAATATGCCACAGAACATGGAGCCAAGACCATCACGGTTAAAGCAAATGACACAGATGTTCTTGTCGTTGCAGTCAGTGCTTTCTCCACTCTCCACAATCTAGGGCTAGAGAAGCTATGGGTGGCATTTGGCCAAGGCCAGAGCCTGCGCTGGATTGCTGTGCATGACCTGTGCAACTCTCTGGGCCAGGAGAAGGTGAATGGCATGCTCTTCTTCCATGCGTTCACAGGCTGTGATACAGTGTCAGCCTTCCGAGCAAGGGCAAGAAGACCGCCTGGCAGACATGGAACATCTTTCCAGAGGCCTCCACTGTGTTCTCCAAACTGAGTCACTACCCTCTCAGAGTGGAAGAGAGTGACCTGAAGGTCCTGGAGAGGTTTGTCATACTTATGTATGAAAGATCCAGCACTGCTGGCACTGTGGATGAGGCTAGACTTGATATGTTTGCCAGAAAACAAAGGGCATATGAGGCCATTCCACCAACCAGGAGCTCTCCTCCAACACACCAAGCGTGCTGCGTACCAGGCTGTTTGTGTGTGGGGCAGGCCACCCAGTGTCAGCCACAGCCAGAGAACCCTGCTGAGTGGGGATGGCAAAAAGTCTGGTGAAGCATGGCAAGTCCTCTGACAACCAACTCGCCCTTAGCCAAGAGTTGCCAACAGCTTACCAAATGTGGATGCAAAGCAGGCTGTCGGGAAAGGTGCAAGTGCTACAAGCTGGGTCTTCCCTGCACAGCTCTGTGCACTTGCAAATGTGAAGTCTAGATAAATATTGCCCTCTCTTCAGTAGATAATCTAGCTTGAGCATCCAACGTGTCATGCTATGCCTACCTTCTTATCCTCGAATTTTTCAAAGGTGTAGGTTGAGAGACCTATACATAGATTGGTTGCGTTTAGTCCGTATTTCTCTTCTTTTCTTTTTATGGTTACAGTCTTAGACACAATGTTGTATGTGACCATACCATTACTATTTCAGTTGAAAATAGCATATTAGTTAAACTGTCTGATCACATGAATATACCATTAAATAAAAACAGTTGGTCTCTATGTCTGCTAGCGCTGTGGATAAAAAAACTTTTATGGCAACCATTTTGTACGCCATCTTGGTTACAATTCATTTAGTAAGGGTTTTCAATAAAATGTGTGGTATGGAACATTTTTATAACCTAAAAGTCGAGGTTTAAAAAAAAAAAACTGGCATATTCCATCCAATAGATGCTCCCAAACCAGTGAATCTCAACATAGATGGCGGCCATTTTGAAAAATAGCCGCCATCTTGGATTTTCAGGTGGCCAGCGCCCTTTTCTAAGAGAGCGTAGTCTTAGGAATGTTTGTGCCAAATTTCATGCTTGTTTCACTATCTGAACGATTTTTACAGCAATCTGCTGCACTAAATCGTTTGAAACTAGTTTCAAACGGCGGGGAGTAGACTGAACCTAGTTTGAGTTGACTGGGGGAGTCTTCTGAAACGGGGAGTCGTTTGAACCGGTTACACCGGTACTGGTTTACATCTCGGGAAAATGCGGCCGAGCAAACCTTATGGGAGCCCGGTTGGTAGTATCCAGAAAGTGGTGGAAATTACTGTTTTTTTTTTTTTTATGGGTCTACAATGATATGCCATGGAGAGGGGAAACTGCGCTACATCGTCTGAACATTGGACACACGCGTTTGATTTCCCTCAGATATTTCCATTCTGAATGTCGGGATGGCAACGGCAATTACCTCCTCTCTAGTCCACTTAACTCGGAGAAATGAATAAATTTCAGCATGTCTGGTAAACGTAAGAAAGGAGAAACAATTCCACAGTTATGTAACCGTAGAAATATACTTACAAATAAAACTGTAGTTTTGTTTGTAAATGTATCTTTACGCTTACATAACTGTGGATTTGTTTCTCCATTTTATGACTCATGCCAATATAGGTTTTTTTTTTTTTTTAGTAAACGTGATAAAATAACCTTAACTTGATATATTTGCAAAATTAGATAAACTTGTGGATTTCATGACATTTTCAAAACCTGCCATCATTTAACCATATTTCCCGGTAATTGTGTAATTACAGTTTTATGAAAATTACAAGAGCAAACGTATAATATTTTGATAAAAATAATGTACTTAAAGCATGCATATCCTTTGTTGTTGTGACGTAAACATATTATAATATAAATCAATCAAATATATCCGGTAATTGGACGAGGGAAATGTCTTTGATCGAGGGGACCAATAAATCATTTGCCAGTCGTAGTACAAACAAGGCTTCAACTGATTATTACTTTCATTTGTTCACTGATTATCGGAATGCAAATGGGTGTGATTTGGAACGCCCAAAAGAGTAAACTATAATGAAAGTATATAGTACATCATTCGTAAGTCATTTATGGGCACCACAGAATTTATTTAATTTGTAGCATAGCCGAATAATCCAAGAATGATACAAATAAGCTATATAACTTTTTCATTGTTATTCATCGTCTTCATAGTCTACTAGCTCTATATTTCATTTGCTTCTGTGGTTTAATAGCGGTACGATAGCAACTGAAGACAGTTAGAAGCGAAAATAATTGTGTGTGTTATTTATATATACAATATATATATATATATGTATGTATATATATATATATATATATATATATATATATATATATATATATATATATATATATATATATATATATATATATATATATATATATATATATATATAATCATACATATATATATACACACATATATATGCGTGTGATTATATACACAAACAGCATCACCTATTCACATTCCTCATTTTACTGTATAATGTAATAATCAATTCCTTTAAAAGATTAACTAAAGTTGAAATAAACTTTGTCGATTTCCCGTCCAGACTCTAGAACTGATATTACCATTTTTTTCGTCTGACATATTAGTTTTGATAACGTAATCTAACTTGCATAAAGTTATATTTTACCAAAGGACGGAAAGCATTATCCGTTGCGTGTTGTATTGTTGCTTTCCTGATGGTTACCTCAAGCATCTTGATACGAGAGATATTAATAATGTAGTTCGTGATGATTTGAGATTAATAGTGGCCGTTAGTGAATGGTAAGAGCTCGTATGGTTGAAAAGTTGTGGAGGTTTTAATGGTCGTCAAGGATTTGCGCCGTAGGAGACAGGTGGATTTGCACTTTTCTACTTTCCAAACTTTTCCGATAAAATGGCTGTGAAGGGGTCGAGTTCTAAAACTAAGTTGATTTCCATCATGATGATGTCCTCTTCTCTCATTTACTACGACATTTCGAGATAGTGCACCGTCGGCCAGTTGTTGCCGGACAGGTCAAAGTGCGCCGGTGAATCGTTTACCCTGTCCGTTGTTCGTCATATTTTTTCAGGGGATGTGATGTCAGGAATTTATATTTACTTGAAGGGAAGAATACTGTTTCATGGCTGTTTCATCGTTACATGGCGCTAGTGTGAAAAATTTGGTTTAGTTTTTATATTCTCCTCCGGCTGTCATTACTAAGTTTTGGCTCCTGTTGACTCCTCGGCTTCACATGCCTTAGACTTTTTATTATTATTTTTTTTTTTACCGATATGCGACGATCTTGAAACGTTGTAACTTTGTTTTCCAGAGGTACTTTCTGTGTAAATTGATGACACTGATTGCCTAATGCTTCAACCATTATAAATTCCTGTTGTTACTGAAACTATTTATTGGTCAGCGCTCGACCCACCAAGACTGAATTGCCTTCAGGCTATCGTGCAGTTGCACTGCAAATGACCCTTTTTTTTTTTTTTTTTGTTACTAAATCCCCTTTTTGTTATCACGTCGCTTACTGCTTTTATCATCCCTGCGGCCCTCCTATACCAACGAGCGCTCTCTGCTGACAATATGACCCCATCATTGAATCTTACACAGTGCTCGTGTCGCTTCCTTCAGCGTCTCTTTGAGCCTTGCCCATATTTCATTCATTTGTTCATGTTCTCCTGTTGTGCTCTTTCCACTTCATTCATGCCAAAGTAACTTGTTAATATTTTTCCCACGTCTTAACTTCTTTCTTTCAAACTATATATATATATATATATATATATATATATATATATATATATATATATATATATATATATATATATATATATATATATATATATATACATACATATATATGTTAGGTGTTTTGGCTACCTACGGTAGCCCATCCGATTGTCTCACGACACTACAGTTGGGACTCTTACAACCAGCATTATGAAACTTCGGGCTATGCCATAGCCGTTGTACTACTTTAGTAGTTTGTCTTCTCTTCCTTAACTTTTGGCTTGCTAAATTTATGAGAATTATGAAAAAGGACTACAGTAACCTTCTCACCGATTCGTGACTCTCTACTGCCGGAAATTTAACATTCGTGTAAGTGCCTATGATTAAGCAAACTCTCCAGATTAACGGCGCTGTGGTTATCTCTGTAACGGATAATAATGTTTTTCATGACAATGTGATACATTCTTTGCTTCTTATAACTTTTGATGCATATATTCTTTTTGTATATAAAGAGAAATAATGATATTAAGGATTACAATACTGTCACAATAATAATAATAATAATAATAATCTAATTCTAGTTGGTTCATAGGAACACGAGCAAAACGGTTATTATATTAATGCCGCAATTTTGCACACTTGTGCACAAAAATATGCGGTGCATCATGACTTAAAGCATTGCATTTATAACTGGCTTAATATAAACCAAGACTATACTATAGTCTGAAATTCCAAACAAACAAGGACATTATTTCACGAATCTGAGCGTAACATTTGAAAACGGACTGATGAAATAAAACACACCTACTATATATACTACCAGTAAATCAGAATTACCTTAAATTTGCTTCCTCCGTTTGCCATTTCAAGGATCCTCTTCGTGTAGATATCGATAACGAGCGAAGGGCTCCTTCTGACGGAGAGATCGTGGTAGATATCTTATCTAGGTTGTCTACCTGAAGGCAGCTCCAATATTAGACGTCATTCGCGTCGGGGAAGTTGATGCTAAAAGAAGTTTTCTCTGAGGAAACGATCATTCTTGAAAGGTGGAATCATCCTGACTGGCACGGCGGAAGTTTTGCTGACACGATGGCTAATTTTGGTGTCTACTTTCCTGTTGCACCTACCTTGAAATGTCTGCAAGCGTCCTCACAGTGTGTAGGGAGACAGGATTGACAAAATTCATTGTACTGATGGTGTGTTGAGTCACGTTACACCAACAAGAGATTGCCGCCATCAACGAGCATGAATTTTGAGATAGAGTAAAAATAATTTTCTCACATTTTTCAAAAACTGAGTTATGGAGAAAATACTTATTTCCATTCATTTGTTTGGAATTTTAATGATACTGTTAACAGTGGCACCGATCACAGTAACAGCCCCTTCACGATAAAAAGTAATATATTGTTCTTTTTTTCTAGTAGGATTTCACCCCTCCTGTGCGCTTTGAAAAGGGAAATGAAAATGAGAAACACTGAGCGAGTTTTTAGCATTTGATAGATTGAACCATTTGTCATTCCATGGTTGTTCAGAATTTCGTGCGTCATAGAGGTTTCAAATTTAATTCAAATCTTCAGGAGGAGATGCAGTACATAACTACCATTAAATGATTCACCCTGTACTTTAGTAATTAATTTATATTTTTTCTAATAAATAATTTCTTCTTTCTGCATTTCCTAGTATCTTTTGTAATTTCTTTCAAATAAATGTTATGTTCTGTGGAAGCTTGAATTTCAAGTCAGTGGCCGTGTAAGGAAAGTGGTTATCTTCTGAATAACAATAAGTTTACGGTTACCTCACACACACACACATATATGTATACACACACACACACACACACACACACACACACACACACACACATATATATATATATATATATATATATATATATATATATATATATATATATATATACTGTATATATATATATATATATATATATATATATATATATATATATATATATATATATATATATATATATATATATATATATATATATATATATATATATATATATATATATATATATATATATATATATATATATATACACACACACAACACGCGCACACACACAACACGTGTGATTGTAAAATGTTAATGAAATAGATGTTCTGGCTATAGAGAGGAACTGTTTGGTTAGTGTGCGCAGCAAAGAAGAATATAAAAGTGAGAAATGTGGAGATACACAGAAGAGGTAAAAGGGTGACCGTAGTTGAATGGGTGGATCAAAGTAGTTTGAGATGGTCTGGTCATGTAGGAAAAGTAGGCGAAGGTATGATGGTGAAGAGAGTGCATAATTCAGAAGAGTTGGGGGAAGGAGGAGAGGAATATCTAGAAGGATTGGGATAAAAGATACGAAAGAAGCTGTGGAAAGAAAGGGCCTCATCCATGAAATAGGAGAATTCTGCAAGATAAGAGTGAATTGATCAGGATTTTATTTTTCATTATCGTTGTCAATATAAGGTACCTATCTCTCTCTCTCTCTCTCTCTCTCTCTCTCTCTCTCTCTCTCTCTCTCTCTCTCTCTCTCTCTCACACAAAAGTAAGCAAGCTACAGTCATTTAGGATGTGTATTTATTTGCTAATAAAGCTTGAGGACCTTCGTTGTGTGTGTGTGTGAGTTTGTGACTGATAGTCATTACGTGCTTTTTTCCAGTTCTTTTGTAAATCACATATTTTAAATCCTCTCATTCCTTTCTTGTATAAAACTCACGTACATGCCGAGGTCAATACATTCTATAAACTATCAAAAGTCAAGAAGAAAAAAAACAAGATAAGAACAAACACTAAGGAAAAAAAACCAACAGACTTAACAGATCCCTCTTTAAAAGAGCCTTTAGTACCGTAAACTCTCCGAAGAACCAGCAGTCTTGGCAAAAAGTTCCCGTCCCAAAAGTTTGTTCAACACAATTACCTCGCTAACAACATTCAGGTGGAGCCCAGCAATTACCAAATGGAGAAGCAACGACTCCATCAAGAAGGCTGTTCGCATTATTTTTCGTTTCACTACATGGCCTCATTTCCAGATTTTAAAATAGCATGTCTTATAAATACTTTGACTTTGCTAGTTGCTATTATTTCCACGGATACAAGTACGAAAAACTTCTCATTTTCTGGCTGCAGATGCCTCATATTTCATTATCAAGGATTATATATTTTTTCTTACCTGAGAAAAATAATTCTAAGAGTTTTAGGAAGAATATCTTGTTTTTTCGCCTCCGTTCCCGCATACCTGGTAACAGAATATTTATAAAAATATAAAAGCAAAACGATTCTATCATTATTCTTTCTTACGCGCGTATTTGATACTTGGATCGAGTACACGTTCAGGAACTCTACAAGTGTACTTGCACTGCTATCGTTCGGTTATTTAGAACTTCGTTTGCCTTTTCCAAAACCAGTTTGTTCAGCTGTAAGGAATTATCACTTCTATCTCCAGCTTATTAAGATTAAGCATACTGGATATTTTCATAAAATCCGTCTTTCAAGCAATGCTTCATTAGTTATCCCATTCACTCAAGTCACTCTTCTTTGGTACCTTTGCTCTGGCTTCCAATTCCCAGTCATTAGAATAATTCCGTATTACGGAAAACAGTATAATCAGTACATGATGTATCATTTTGTTTTCAATTAAATTCATCTGTGTAGTGATTCCATCATAAGCTGGTGTTTTCCATCTATGTTTATTTATTATTGATTCCAATTTCAAAAAGACTGAGAGACTATTCATAAGAACGTTTAGGTCTTCCTTTGCTTCTAGTATATTATTTCTTATCGATGACCTCAAAAAATGTTCTTCCTAGTGGTATCTTTCTTCTTTTGATTCCTTTTGGGGAGTATAATTTTCCTTTTCCTTTTACATGGATATTTCGCTAATAATTTCATGGGCTGCTTTAACACCAATACCACTCCTTGAATATGTGGCTCAGTACCATCGTCTGCCTGTTTTTTCTCATACATTCTCTCTCATCTCTTTTTGCATCCCATGTATTACTATCTGAACACATTCTACTTTGTTCTTCGTCTCCTCCGTGAAGCTTTTTTTTTTTTTTTTTTAAGTACCTTTTCCATTTGTCTGTCATATAGTGCATCTCAAGAGTTCCGTCTTATTTCCCATATACCAATATTTCTTTTCCAGCAGAATTCTATACATCGCTGATGTTAATCCAGGCCTCAGTGTATGCACCTCTCCATACAGATTCTTCTTCTATTTTCAGATCTATTTTGACAGTCGGTAAGTTGATGGCTACTGCCAACCTCTGTTCTTCAGTAACTCCTAACATTCATTAGTGTTTCTTTGTCCCTCTCAGTTAATGGATATTTGATCTCGCTGGTTTCTGTAGCTACCTTCTAAAGATGTCCAAGTGTGCTGGAAAAAAATACTTCCAATCACGAGATTATTTGTTGGACAGATTAAAAGAATTGCTCGTCATTTTTGTTTTCAGTCTCTCTCAGACCTAAATTGGCCATTATGGTGTGTCCATGCCGCCATAGTTCCTACAAGTTTTTGCATTCATATCACTTCCAAAATTCTCAGGCTGTTCCTGGTAAGTAATGTATAACATTTTGCAGTTCTGCATAAAGTTTATCTTTTTCTTCCAAGAGCACATTTTTTAGTGCATAGAACATTAATGCTCATATTACACTTTTGATTCAGATTTTGCAAGAAGTAATCTATTGCTCTGTTCAGAAAATGAGTGCCTTTTCTGCACTTGGTGTTAAGATCACACATAATCCTTTGCTACCAATTCCATTTGCTCCTCCAGAAAAAAAATATGCACGTTACCCCATCCAATCTCGCTTTTCCCATTCCGTTGCACTGTGATTCAATTACAACTATGATTTCCATTCCATATCTCTCTTAAGTTATTTTCGTACAGGTTCCATTCTCTTGCGTTTTGATTCAGGGTTCTTACATTCCAATTTCCCATTTCCAATTGGATTGGGAACCCTAACACAACAACAGTAATAATAACAGTAACAAGCAAAATAATTTGCTAGTTGTAGAAATAAAAAAAAAGGAAATACTTATGATAGAAAAATCATTTTATCTATAAAGATAATTACAATAATATATGTGTCTGCATGTATTTATGTTTGTGTGTACATATAACGTGTGAGTCAATCTCAGGCGATAGCTGGTTTGTGCAGCTGTAAAACAGTAACCTAATGATCTAACCTGGTACATCTATTAAACATGTTAATTCTTGAAAAATAATTCGTTTTTTCAAGGGTATTTTTCTGTAGGCAATTACTATTGTAATTATTTTATCGTTTATAATCAAGAAAACGTATTTTTCAGGACTTTTTTTTTCCTTTCACGACTTTTTTTTCCGAAAACTAATTCTTTGAGACGAAGGCATGCTCATTATCCCCCTAATTAATACCACAGTAATAACTTATTTTTGTGACGATTTTTTTTACTGTGCCAGCACTTCATCTAATATC
The DNA here is from genome assembly GCF_040412425.1 of Macrobrachium rosenbergii. NCBI lineage: Eukaryota > Metazoa > Arthropoda > Malacostraca > Decapoda > Palaemonidae > Macrobrachium > Macrobrachium rosenbergii. Next base: position 22,262,471 of record NC_089788.1, on the reverse strand, counting down.
TTTTCGGACCCAGAATATATATTCTTTTCTTCCTGACGTTTATTATAAAAAAATAATTTTTTGTTCCACGCGAATGCATGTTACATTATATCGTTAATTAATGCCACGAGGCAGTATTCGCTTTTTAGTAATACAAATCCAGGGTGTTCAACGTATTCCTCCAACCGTCATTATTGCATAACCATGAAACATAGGAATGTAGATAAGGACGTATTTAGCTGGTAAAGTTCAGCCTTATTGCATCGACGTAACTGTAAAACTCGTCATCTCAGTTCTC
>NC_089788.1:22249694-22252194 GCF_040412425.1 Macrobrachium rosenbergii | reverse complement strand
GGTGTTTTTAAGTATCAACGTTTTTGTTTTGCAGATTTAACATATATGATATAATTTGCATTGTATTTTCATATTCTAGAGTAAATTTACCGAGATTATGCGTTTTCTGTAAGAAAAAAATTAAAATTCGATGAACGAAATCTAATGAAAACTGTATCTTCACTTTTCTTGCCGAGTGTACATTGTTCATAAACCACTCATTTATTCTTCTGTTAATTTTCTAAACATATAAAAATTACCTCTCTGTAAGTATATACTCTTTATCATCGTATTTATGTCTACTACTTGATTACACGAATACCTGAAAAAAATTCTTTTGGAATAAATTCAATGCCATACATATAAGAAGGATATACATGATCTCTTTTATACTCGAAAAATGAATTTTACTTAAGTGTTTCTGAAGTAACATTCATAATGTTGAGGACACAAGCCAGAAGTCTTTTGTATGTATATTTTCTGTGACAGTTGGTCCGGTCATTGAAACTTGGTAATAAGGTGCTTAATCAGGCGTCAGCTATGGTAGGGTTGTGGGAACCCAACCGCACTCACAAAGATGCCAGTGTCAGTTGTCCCTTCAACTGGCATATTGTGTAGACATACTTAATGCTTACTCCACACTGATTGTTGTTGAAGCTTTTCTTTAGTGTTGCTTTGTTGGAGTGTTTTACAATTGTATTTTGTTTCTTTTGTCATTATTCTTGTGATGCATTTATGAAATGTACCACAGTATTTCATTTTCCTGTGGTACATCTACACACACATACATATAAATATATATATATATATATATATATATATATATATATATATATATATATATATATATATATATATATATATATATATATATATCGATGTTCACACAATGAAAACGAACGAGAAACCAAAAAGAAAAAGGAAATACAGTTCTTAATTTGTCCCAGCAGTTTCGCCTTCCATCAGTTTAAGAAAAACATATACCGGGCATATGTTTACATTTTACTTTAAGACTTACATAAAACAAGTAAAAATGGTTAACGGTGCTTACAACTGTTACAGGATAATATAAAATTTAAGTTGTCCAGTACAAGTTCGTTCAGCAGAGAAGGTTAACAGTCTAATGAGGCTAAATAGGTAATTGAGTGAATACCTAAGTCAGTATATTACATAATTTGTACCTATTCTTCATGATATGTAGAAAGAGCTGGTCTGTCTTGAATAAACCTATACTGCCATTAAAGTTATTGTTTTCACTATATTGAATGCATGCCGTTTCTTTTAGCATTGTCTCTATAAAATTATTGTTTCTGAACAAGATTCTTGCTTTAGACCACTGAATTGGATAAAAACATTCTCTAACGTGTTTACTAATGGCACTGTTTCTTTGATCAGTAGCGAAACTATACTTATGCTGTGTAATCCGTTTCTCAACAGTTTTTACTGTGTCCACTATAAAATTTATTGCAGCCACAAGGAATTTTGTTTACTACCCCGTTGTCTTATATACAGTAGGGCTGTTTCTTATTCAAGTTCTGCCAACGGTATTGCGATAGGAAAATGCAACTGTTCAGTTTAGTAATTTAAGTGGGTAGATATGATCGAGGGCTGGCATGTATGGCAAACACAGTATATTGTTATTAAAATTCCTGATCGACGACTGGCATGTATGGCAGACACAGTATATTAATGTTATAATTCCTATTTCCATCAGTGGAATAAAAAGATTTTTTGGCTGGCGAGAAACACTCATCTGTATCATGTAAAGTAAAATTGTGCTTAAGACCCAATCCCAATCCATATATATAATTTATCTCGTCAAAGAACTCAGGGCTGTCTAGACAAAGAGCTCTTAAAAACGCAGATCTTATTCCCGACTGCTTTACTTGTTTATTAAGGAAAAATCTCGCATTAATAATCAGATAATTGTTACCTTTTCGATGTACTTTAAACTTTAAAGTATTGTTATTTCTAATGACTTCAACATCCAAGAAAGCTATAGTCTTATTTTCTTCCTTCTCAACAGTAAATTGGATCGAAGGTACTAATCCATTTAAATGTGTTAAAATATAAGAGCTATGCCCAAGTGAATTTTCCAAGTACTAAAACTAAATAAGTCGTCAACATAACGGAGCCAAAGTATCTTGGCGGGTAAAATGGAATTAGCCAGCCTACTCAGAAAATTCCATACAAATGTTAGAAATTTGGTATGCAGAAGGGAAATTGCCTTTCACAGTTCTTTCTGTCTAAAATATTTGCCATTAAAAAAAAATTAAGAAATTTTTTATAGATATGCTTTTATTAAAATGCACTAAAAAGTAAAAAAAAAAAAAAAAAAAATTGAGACACACCAGGATTTTCTTACAATTAATCGTATCTACAGAGCTGAATGCGTGGGCCCCAAACATGGAAGGAAATACTACAAGAAATAAAAAAAAAAGTCTATTTCTTTTCTTGTTGCATTTCCCTCCATGTTTGGGGCCCAGGCTTTTATTTTTGTAGGCATGATTAATTGGAATAA
>NC_089788.1:22217194-22244694 GCF_040412425.1 Macrobrachium rosenbergii | reverse complement strand
GATGGTATTCACTTATATTGGTTAGTGTGTCATTAGTCCTGATTCCTCGTCCGTCGCTGGTTCGACCCCACGGGACGGCGGACTTATTATCAACTAAAATTCCCCTTCGGTAACATATATGAAAATATATAGGTAGATGAATTGGATATTACGTTTGTATGATATATGAATCATGATGTGATAAATAGTCATATACATATATATATATATATATATATATATATATATATATATATATATATATATATATATATATATATATATATATATATATATATATATATATATATATATATATATATATATATATATATATATATATATATATATATATATATATATATATGATCATTAATCATTTAGCCACAAATGTCGCTTAATATCAAATCCACGCTAGACTCGGCAGTACCTGTCCATCTATCACTTACAAATTCCCTTCGGTGATAATTTCATCGGGGATATTCCTGAGGCAGCGTGGATTTGATATTGCGACATTTGTAGCTTCATGATTGTATATAAATCACGGTGTGATAAAAAAGATGTCATATATATATATATATATATATATATATATATATATATATATATATATATATATATATATGTGAAAAGTGTATGGTAGTTATAGTTCAATGTATACTGACGTATGTATAATTTCTAATATTCATTTGTGAATATTATCAATGCTTTAAAAATGCTTTCATATGTACAAAGATGATTTACTTGAAAGAAATTTCTAAAGGATTATATAAAAACATCAGTAGAAGTACCATTAATCTTTTATCCTTTCTTACTCATCCCAGGACCTTTATTAAAGAAGGAAGTTTGCGAAAGGTCTGACAACAGTGATGCAACAGTACAATAGAATGAATGACATTCCATTTTAACATAAACCTACCCGGAAGAATTATATACCATTGTTGGTTTGTACTGCCACATTTAAGAGTGGTAGATTAAAAGCATTCTATGCGAAGTGAAAATGAACGAACGGGAAGAAAATGGTCAACAATTCCATATGCTTTCACGATTATTTAACGCCCATCCCGACATCAGTCGCCAGGCACCCAAGATAGGTCTGGTCTCTCTCTCTCTCTCTCTCTCTCTCTCTCTCTCTCTCTCTCTCTCTCTCTCTCTCTCTCTCTCTCTCTCTTTTGATGCTTTGTGTCTTAGCCTTAATAACCCCGGTATAAAATTTGATTTTTCCGTAGGACCTTGAGCAGTCTTTAAGATGAAAACTAAGATGTTAGTGAATTAAACATTTAGGAGCGGGGCAGATTGTCTCAGAATTTCAACTTGATGCTTGAAACCACTGATTCAAGGGATAGCGGATTGACTAATAAAAATATAGAGAGACAATCAGTGGATTTCTTTTTACAACTGATTGAATACGCCTACATAAAATTTACTTGGATAGGGAACAATAAGACATTGGGGTTTCTGTTACAAGATGTCAAGTATGTATGAACACAGTGAGGCCAACGGGTCACCCCTGTCGGGTTTTAGCAAGTCCTCTTAAATGAGGCTACCAGCCTCATAGCTGCTTCTTGACTCCCAGATACCTCTGATACCTATTCACTGGTGGTTATACTCTAGGTGACGGTAGGTCGCGCGGTAAATACAGACCTTAATGTTGGGAGCTCTCCTGCAAAAATTCTTATTGAAACATTTCTCTGAAATTGTCCTATGTCATTTTTTTCGTTTTCATAAATGGTGTCTTCGATCAAAGAAGCCTTTTGAGAAAACTAGAAATTTAACGGTTAAGAATAAATAATAAATGCTGCTGTCTATTCAGAGAGGATTAATTTTAGTCAGGTATGTCGTTGCTGCTTGTTGCATATTTGATGCGTAGAGCAACATGATAAGATACTAAGAGAACACAAATACTAGAGTGGACATTTAATTTTTTTGCTGATCACTGCAATTCATGCAACAGGCCCCTAGCTGCACCAACTTTTCAGTCTTTTACTTTTCCTCCATTCCCGTTTCCTTTCTTGAGTCTTGCTGTCCAACCACTCCAACTACCTCTCTTCATTGCTTTGATCGCTGAATAGCCGAAAGAGCTTGACAGCCTAAATTTCTTAAATCGGTCTAACTTCCCTTCACGCAATACGTTACTTTCGTGCATGATAAAGTGCCAATAACGTTAGATTTATAGGGAAAGTGCTGTTTTATTCCTTCTATCCCAAGAAAAATACTATCATTAAGATCATTTTTACTCCATTACCAGAAGAAAACAACAGCCTCTGAGCATAATAAACAATGAATACGAAACATGGTTCATTTCTGTGCTCATTTCGGTTCATCTATCCAACTTCGGGCATCGTTCTTTGAGATAAACGGTCATTTTGCTTCGTCTTCCCAAACTCGTTTAAGCACCAAAATTAACGAGCAAGAAAACATTTATTTTCGTGAAAGATCTTCCATTGCAAAGGGACTGTTCAACGAATGCGCTGCATCTTTCTTAATTTCTCTGCGAGAAGAATGAGAAAGTGACAGGCGTGAGGGAACTAGAAAATGAAGGTGATTTGCCGACTACTTCAATCTTCATGTTTTGTCGCTTAAGTCTTGGAAATGTTACTGTTGAAGACTGTAATAAGAAACTGTCGTAGCTGATGATTATTAAGTATATTTTCTAATGCCATAATAAAGCGGTATGCGGCATAAATAAAACGTTGTGTCGTGCTCTTTGGGATGCCTCAAAGATCCAGTTTTACACACATAACGCATACATATAAATATGTACTTACGTATATGCATGCGTGGCTTTAAATCTTGGAAACATGTGAAAATTCCTGTTTTTATAATGATGAATATACTTGTTGAATTCATCAGGGATCTTCTAACAAGTATATGTGTAGCTAATATTTCGTATTACATCCAACAATAATTTTGTTGTGTTGATAACTAGAGAAAAGTAACATGTTTCCAGGAGTGACTGGGAATATACATGTTATCTTTGTTATTAACAGTTCATTTGAACTTCGTGATTTCAAATAAAAAGTGCACACGAGGAAGCCCTAAAAGTGAGGCATATATTATAATAGGTCAATACATATAGTAATCAGGTGGTTGATACTGAAAATTATTTTGGGAAAATATTAACAAGCCGTTTACTTTACAGCCTCTTTATTATCCTTCAGCACACAAACAGATGTGTATATATGTGCACACACACATACATACACACACACACACACACACACACACACACACACACACATATATATATATATATATATATATATATATATATATATATATATATATATATATATATATAGAAATAATCAACACACTATCACGTGTGGAACAGAAATAAATTTCTGACTCATCAGGATCAGACCCAGGTCTTTCAATTGAAAGGCAAAGGGCGCTGCCCACTAGGCCATACAAGTCATAAAGAAGTTGGAACCTGAGCGCCACTACACACAAGGAATTACCTGGGCAAGCTAACTGCTTACATAACAGTTGGAGAAAACACGGTGGTATGCAAGCCATTATCTTGACCAGGTAATTCACTGTGTGCAGTGGTGCTCAGGTTACAATTTCTCTTATGATTTGTATGGCCTAATGGGCAGCGCCCTTGCCTTTCAATTGAAAGACCTGGGTTCGATCCTGATGTGAGTCAGAAATTTATTTCTGTTTCACACATGACTTTGTGTTGATTATTTCTATCATATTCACTAAGGAGAGATAATTCGAATGAAATGCTGTCAGTTGGGTCATTCCTGAGTCGGGAAGTTAGGGAAAACGCTGGTATGCAAGCAGTTAGCTTGCCTATGTAATTCGTTGTGTGCAGTGGCACTCAGGATAGGAAGTGAAATTGTGGCTGAAAATAGCAAAAGGGAAACGTTAGGCACATGCATGCAGTCCAGTCATCGAGAACAGAGAGCTAATATAAGTTACACAAGTTTTGAAAGCCCCTGCATGTGGGCCTGCATGTTTTTCACATAGGCAAGCTACGGAATTACGAAGTGTTGACAAAAGGAAATAGTGCGAGTATTTCCTACTTGCGTTATCCAGACAATTTGTCATTTTGGAATAGCCAGGCACATATTTTAGATCTCACGTGGGGCAGCCAGCAAATTTCCGTATCGCTGGAGCTCAAGAATTCAATCTCTCTCTCTCTCTCTCTCTCTCTCTCTCTCTCTCTTAGAGGTTTGGAATCCGTTAGGCTAACTCATAATTCCTCATTATAGAATAAAATCTCAGAAAAGGCATAAAATTTGTTCAGGCCACATGAGCAAATAAACATGCTTCATATTTTCATTTGTACACATTCCTGCGTACAGCACTGCACATGATAAATTCTATTCCATTCCAAAGTGTTTCCATTCAATAACCACCCGCTATTTCATTCATAAGCATAAGAAACCTTTTTTTTTGTGTATTTGCTTATCTTTCTTTTTGTTTAAAGTTTACTGTGACCACGAGGTATTCAAGTTGCTCTGAGTTCATTTTCGTAAAGCCTAGGAGAAACTTTTATATTTGGGTTCCTCTAAATATAGTTATCAGAATAATGTTTGTACAAGCGGGGTCAGTCACGGAAAAAATTCCCACGCTGGTCATTGTCCTTTGGCCAGGTGTGTACCAGACGACCTTGAGCTGTCAGTTACTGAGCCAGACACAAACCCAAGTGGCTACCCAGCTGAACAAACATAAGCTTTTCCGGTCACGTGCGAGGTAGGCGAAAATAGGGAAATGTAAATTCGTATGTACATGCACTTAGGCAAACAGTGCCCATGTATGGTAGGATTAAATTTTGAACCTATATTAGATTGAAGGAAAATGCTCTTATTAGGGTTGGCAAAATATGCACATTTATCAGTCTAACTTACAGATTATCTGCCTCTCAGCGACGAAATTATCACTCCTATAAAAATAAGCAGAAGTAGTCTTCTAAAACGTCTGGCTTCTAAACCACCAATTTGTATCAGTATGTAAACTTTACCTCCTCTGTGCCAGTATCCCAGTGTCTTTCAAAGTATTATTTTTTGTTACAGTTTACGCTATGTCCTTTCTTTTGTTCATTTTATTGTTGGGGTTATTTTTCTAAGAGTGTTACGACAGTCACTGAGTTTCCGAACCTAATCCATATCGGGACTCCCCTGAAAGGAATTTTTTTTCTCATCACAAGAAAAACCAAATTCTCGGAACGGGCAAATGCTTCCTGAACCAAACCCAAATTCACGGCCTGGCTGGCCTTGTCTGTGCATGAAATAAAACCAAACTTCCTACGTCCTCTGGACAAAACCAAACCAGTTCCCTGCAAACAAATCCATGCCCTACAAGGTAAAACCAATACAAGTAAATTCTCAGGAACAGGCAAACACTCCCTGAACCAAGCCTTAAGATTCACGCCATAACCAGCCAGGTCCATGCGTGAATCCAGAACCATGTCCCACGAGACAAAAATCAAAAACCAGTTCCCTACGAACAAATCATGTCCTATGAGGCAAACCAAAAACCCCAACATTCACGCAATAGCTGGCCGAGTCCGTGCATGAAATAGAAACCAATTTACGTCTTTCGAGACATTAAAAATTCGTTCATCACGAACAAACTAAGCCTTATTCAGACATTAAAAATCTTTCATCATGAACAACTGCATCTTATTCAGACATATTAAAACCCATTCATCACAAACCACTACATCTTATTCAGACATTAAATATCGTTCATCACAAACAAACTAAGTCTTATTGAGACATGTTGAAAATTTGTTCATCATAACCAAACTAAGTCTTGTTCAGACACATTAAAAATTTGTTCATCGCAAACAAACTAAGTCTTATTCAGATATATTAAAATTCGTTCATCACTAACAACTGAGTCTTTTAGACATACTGAAACCAGTTCATCATGAACAAACTTGGGTCTTTTCAGACACCCGGAAATTTGAGTCTTTTCTGACATATTGATTATCTAAAGGGTCACGCCCATATAAGCATTATCTCAAGATATCTACGACATCCAGAACCCAGCAGAATAAGGACTTCGTGTTCTATATGTCTGCTGGAAAGGATATGGGACTGTCAGGACAAGCCCTGAGGGAGTGGGTCCAAGAGAGAATAGACAATGCCAAAGCAGAGAGAGAGGCCGAAGGAAAGGCGAAGAAGGAAGAACAAGATAGGCTAGATAAACTTCCAAAGAAAGAGCAAGATAGGCTCGATAAACATGTGAAGGGAGAACAAGACAGAAAGGTGAAGAAGGCAGAGCAAGATAGGTGAGATAAACTCACAAAGAAAGAGCAAGATAGGAAGGACAGGCTCAACAGGGATAAAAGCAGAGGGCCCACGAGCTCCAGATGGCCCAAATTAGCACTACCAGCTCCTCTCCAGCCCCTGGCACATCCGCCCTCACTCAGGCTCATACCTTTATGCCCAAGTGGACCGAGGCCTAGCCTGAGGTGTGGCTCAATAGGGCAGAAAGGGTCCTTAGCACCTACCCACTCGCTCCCGCTGAAGTCTCCCTACTCTTGGGAAAATTCCCTGGAGGAGAGGGTCTAATTGCTTTCAATGCCCTCCCTCAGACGGATAAAGGGAAATGGGTGGAAGTGCGCCAAGTGATCACAAAGGCATATGAGATCATCTCTGAACGCTTCAGACAATGCTGGAGAGGCCAGATAAAAGAAGCAGGACAGACCTGGTCTGACTGGGTGTATCAATCAGAATGGGTCCTCTCCAAATGGCTAGAGTCCCTGGGAGTCTCCACTGCCGAGGACGTCCGTGAGTGGTTCAAGGTTGAAAACCTATGTATGCGAAAAAGCGCCACGGCTCTAGTGGAGTGCTGTCGCCTCGCCGACACATGGGACACCCATCGCGCCCATGCAAGTTCATTGGGACGCAAAATATGCCTTCCTTCTTTCACCTCCGGCACCCCTCCACCCAAGAATGGGCACTCAAACAAACCTGTTGTGTTTGGGTTCTGCAAGAAAGCCGGGCATTCCACCGAGCAGTGCTGAAACAAGCCCCTGGCACCACCCATCGCGCCTTTCAAACCCTCTCCCAGGAATCTACCAACTAACAAGCCTGCACCCTCCACAGGGACAGTGCCACAAAGAGATTACATCCAGAGCTATTGCATGGCTTGTAAAGTTTATGGCCTTTCTCCCACATGGGCTAGATGACCTAATAATAAATCAAGTACTCCTGCCATCACCTTGGCAGTTGCAAATCCAAAGTCCTTAGGCCCTCTAGCCAAGGGTCCCATATTTGGCATCTCCTCAAGGTAGCTACCCCACATGCCAGGTCAAGGCATTTGATGACTGGCGCACAAATTTCCCTCATATAGGAGAGACAACATTCCCTATAGAGCTACCACTAACTAATGTAAACTCGTCACAATTGAGGGTGTCAATTAATTCAAAATGATACTCCCTACTATTCAGTTAAGAGTCACAAGACCTCATAGATCCAGAATCTGCAATCTTGCAGTAGCCAGCCATATTCCTGGAGGTTATGACATCCTCCTGGGACAGAACTTCCAGTCCCCATCTAAGTTACAGCAATCCAAGGGTCCAAATCCCCCAAATCATTCATTAGGCACGAGTAAGCCTCAAACGCCTGCATTCATTCCCCTGCCAGTGCCACCTGAGTACGATGTGCAGTGGCCACTTCCATCAAAATCGATTCCAGATCCCATTCCAGTGCCAGGCCCTGCCCCAGTGCCAGTGCCAAGGTGCCAAATAGATCTCCCTCAAGGAGATCCCAAACTTGATTCACAATCTCTGCCAGTGCCACTTGTGTGAACTGAACAGTGCCTTGCTCAACCGTCCCAAACGACAAGCAAATTTCAAATCAAATATTAGTGCCTGACCCTGCCTTAGTGCTAGCACTAGAGCATGCCCCCGATCCCCATTGAAGACATCCCCATCAGGATCCCCTCTCTTCTCCCAGCCTGGCTCCGCTACCAGTGCCGGTAAGAAAAGACGGATTCTTCCGACCACAGCGGAAGCTCAACCAAAGGTGCAGCCTCACAACCTGTGCCTGAGTTGGTCATGGTAACCTGTGAACTTATCACGCCCACTGCAACCTCTTCTTCTCTTTCCCACCCCTGTGGACATGGCCACGAGTAAGGATTCTGCCGTGTCTCAAATAGCCAATGAACTCAGGGAACTGCGGTGACTTGGGGTACAGCCTGAAATGAACGCCCCTGCTTCGGCTGCCAAAGAAGCCGACACAGGTGGCACTCCAATGTCCTCCTCAGGCTCGGTTCGACTGATTCCCCTACCAAGGAGAACCATCAACCTAAAGAGATCTGCGGCAGAAATCACGGGCGTAGGCAACGTTAGGTAGCTTAAAGAGAGCTGCTGAGCTCTCCTGGCACTAGTGCAAATTTGGCACAGTGCCACCCTTTTATCCAACGAGGACCTTGGCACCTCTATCCAGAAGAGGGTGTCATGTTTCCTCGCCTGTTTATTTTCTTTATAACTCTGTAATTTATTCTTTTCCTTTAACATTTTTCCTTTCATTATTTTGTTCAATTAATCATTATTTTAAGCCTAACAAAGTGCTTCCCACTCTGTTGACAGACATTTCAAATTCATAAGTCCTATGACTTCCCTCTCATGCCTATAAACACATGATACATTTTAAAATTATATATGCCCCAAACCTTAAAGTATTACCATATAAGTGCCTCCTTGGCACAGTGCCATTATCTTAGATGTTGGCAGATAATCCTGTCGGAGGAGTCGTGTCCTTTGACTGTTTTGAAGTCCCTTGGGCAAAAGAGTAAACATACGCCATTTTCATAGGCTAAAGTGTATAATTTCGGCATATTAATCATAATTTTTTCTTTAACATTATCATTTGCCTTCTTTGTTATCCCCTTGTAATTTAAATCCCGAGTCCGTGACTTGGAAAGACCGTGTACTTTACATATTTGTGTGTCCTTCATTGTACTTAGCTTTGTGCCTGAAAACACCATTGACCTCAGTGGCGCGTCTGGCACTGTGCCATTGACTAAGTAACATGGTGACACCTAACAATGATCATGTATACTTCATTGTAATGCCTCCTAAAGGCAATCTAACTGCATGTCTTTGACTGTAACAACTACTAAAGGTTAAGTGCATGATTATTCTAAGATTTACCTTAAGGAAATAACTTACAGTTATTGTGTTTAATATTTACAGTAACTTCCTTATGTTTGTAACTGCTCCTGTTTCCAAATAACAGTAGATCATGATTTATCGCATTTTAATGCTTATGATAATTTACTCATATTTCTTTTGAGATTTACCTTAAAGAGGTCAATTAAAGTTAGTGTATTTTAATATTTACAGTAACTTTCTTATAGTTGTAAATGTTCCGGTTTTAAAGTAACAGTAATCTAAGGTTAAAACCTTTATTTTTTTCCTTACTCTGCGATTAACATAAAATATTGAATTCATTATCAAGTAACTTATCAGATATCTCATATGACGCAGAGAGATTTAGGTTAATAAATATACATGAGTGTTATTTTCATTCATTCATCACCATATCGAATGACCGACTTGGTCCCAGTCCTAGGCTTCTAGCCTAGACCTGTCATTTCATCCAAATCCTATGAGAGCTGATAGTCAGCTCAGTGGTCTGGTTAAACTGTTTTAATAATAATAATAATAATAATAATAATAATAATAATAATAATAATAATAATAATAATAATAATACATGAATGCCGTTAACGAGGAAATTAAAGTAATATAAAGCATTTGTCAGCTGAATCCTTGGTTGGATAGACATTCGCACTTGACTGAAGGTGCAAGATGTCAACTTGGACGGGGAGTTGCCATATCTTTCCAAGCATCCCAGACGACAAACGCTTAAATTTAAAGCTGGAAAACACAGCAGTGCATTTTGGCACTGCCTGACAAGGAAGGGAAAAAGGAATATTGGCCCTTCCCTTAATCTGTTAATCGCGCTCTGTATATCCCTTCAACTTTCTCTTCTTGAACATGTGATACTGCGGAATCCTTCGTTTACAGACAAGATGTTGTGGGGAGATTAAGTCTGGCCGGAGGCAGAATAGAGCCGGCGATGCAGATTACGATAGAGAACACCTGGCATGAACACCTGGCACTGAGTCATAAATGATGCGAGGTCAAAGAGAAACGACACCATCCCCTTCTACCTGTAGGTGACCTCCTAACCCCTGACCTTCTAACTGCTGACCGAAGTCATATAAGGGCCTCACTGAAGGAACAAAAGAAAGAGACGTAGCTGGACGCGAGCGAGACACATCTCACCCCTCCATTCCTGCCTCCTTCAGAGAACCATGCCCTACCACATGGTCCTGCCTTGTAGGGACCCTTGGTATTCTTACCAGTGAAGCCCTTAGCCCTCCTCTGCAGCCATTACCCTCGCAGAAGCCACCTCTCTTCTACAAGGTAAAGTGATCTGTTGCAAAGGTTCTTCCAGTCAGTCACACTGTTTTAATTCTCGTACTAAACTTCTTATTTCCATTTCTAAGTGCCAGTATTTCCATATCAACCTTGCCTTGTTAGGGCAGTGCTACATAAATGCCTGTGTTTAAATAATTACATAAAATCGTGTGTTTAAGGCTTCTTTGGCACCCTCTATGCTCGCCTTTTGTCCTATGCATATTTTACTGTGTCCTTACTGCCTTTTAATTCGTAAATCTCTCCGTTTACAGAGCGTTTGTTAGCCGTGGAAATCTCTCTTGACTGTGCCTTGTATCCGCATCATCACACCGACGGATGTACCTTCAAGCTTCCCCAGTTATAATTAATCTCTCAGGCCTTGCCTGCCTGATTAGTCCATTTCATCTTCTGATAGTTCATTTCATGTAAATACACGTAATTTTAAACTTACCCTAACGTGTTTACTTACAAATACCTTGTGATTAGAGCCCTCGGCTCAGTTAAATTCCCCCTTTTTCCTTGTATTTTTACGAATCATTCTTGTATGAATTAAAACGTCACTCATTCTTAATTAAAGTATTAATGAGGTACTTTGAGTTTACGTCAGTAAAGTAATATTGATACTTTCCCAAGCGTTTTTATGACTAATATATATGTAAATATCCTATCGGCCCAACTGGGTGTAAAACTTTGGATGGACGCCGCTCGCCTTTTACTTATCATCATTTGATCTCGTCCCATCTCCAGTTCAGCAAGGATCATCGACTTTGATTCTTTACGAGTTTTAATTGGGTTTTCGGATTAAGTGGCCTTGACTTCTGGGCGCTAATACTTGAAGATGAGGCCTTCCAAGGATATGGGTGTATAGCTGAAATAGATGAAATTCATAGTGATAGACACCTTTCAGTATTAACGATACCATTTCATGGAACAAAAGACCGCTAAATTTCCTCTGTTAAGAAAAGGGCAAGTGTTTCTGGTTGAAACTGTTATATGTTGGCACCTGTTCTCGGGGAGAATTGGTTTTCACAATGATCTTGAGCACCTCTTTAGCAAAAAGGTAATAGCGCGAGAGAGAGAGAGAGAGAGAGAGAGAGAGAGAGAGAGAGAGAGAGAGAGAGAGAGAGAGAGAGAGAGTTGTAAATGAGATGTGTGACAATCAGCAGCCTTTTTCGTGCGACATAAGACGAAATATAAATATATTATCACAAGAATTTTATTAAATGCAGTACTCCTTTCGATTGCAATGACTGCAAACAAGTCCCGGAAGTGTTTATGTTTATAGAGGACAAGGCAGGAGAAACAGTGAAATTGGGAAACGATATTCAGCCTCGGTGACGTTCAACACTGTATGTCACACTGAGAAGAGGATTGAGATTCGCCTAATTTATAGGAACTTTAGGTTAATATTACATTGTAAAAGCCAAGGTGAAATCATATGTTTCAATCAAAATAATTGAAATCAGCCTTTATATTTTTCAATCAAAATAATTGAAATCAGCCTTTATATTAAGTTATTTTATCAAATCTTGGTCTCTTTTGAAAATCTCACTATTGGAAACGAATAAAGAAATTTAGGCCAAAGGCCAAGCTCTGGGACCTGTTAGGTCATTAGGCACTGAAAGAGCAATTTAGCAGTAAAAAGATTTTGAACGTGTAGCAAGAGGAAAACCTCGCAGTTGCACTGCAAAACAATTGTTGGGATGGGTTGCAAAGTAAGATGGAAGAAAGAAAATATGAGCGGAGGTACAGCAAAAGGAATGAAAGAGGTGGCAGCTAGGGACCGAAGGGACCCTGTAAAGAGCCTTATTTAATGCCTAGTGCACCACGTGAGGTGCACGGCCGGCAATACCCTCCTATGGGGAATTGCTCTCTATTAAATTGCATGAGAGTCTGCTAACTGAGAAGGAAAATAAATGTTTACACCCAAAGTCCGAAACGACATGGAAGAAAGAAAAGATTATTCGTGAACTGCCGACACCCTAATCCTTAATCCCTAATCCTTAACCCCTTCTACACTCTTCCCCCGCATCCTTTTCCCACCGGCTTAATCTACCGCCGAGTTGAATCATTCAAGTAAACAATCACGTTACAATGGACAATTCCCGTTTAACTAATGTATATGTATATATATATATATATATATATATATATATATATATATATATATATATATATATATATATATATATATATATATATATATATATAAATATAATCAAAATTTTAATGTTGATAAGTATTCTTTCTTGGAATTTTTCTGAACGTGTACTGAGACATTAATAAATGCTTTTTGACATTGCCTTCATTGTCTGTTTTTCTTATTCACGCTTTTGTACAAGGCCATTCCAAACATTGCCAAAAAATCCAAGTCTTACTTTGGTGTCTGTACACTGGCGTGGATATAGAGAGCTGTTCGGTTCCCATTAAATGTTAAGATACTGCATAGGGATTACCTAAGATATAGACGTTTAATATGTGCATAAAATTTCCATTCAATATAACGATAACAATCGTGCAACCGGCGGAGTTACAGAATTGAAGTGGTTCCATATGCATCCTGGATGCCAAAGAAAGGTTTAGTTTTAGTCGTTCTGAAAAGTAATTGGAATTTTATTTAAATAGGCACATATTCAGTTGGATCAAATTCATATAAATTCAAACCGTAAAATTACATTTGAATAAAAACAATAGAATTCGTAACTAGTTGTCCTTCAAATAGTATTAGACCTGGGATGTCATATATTTCTCTCTCTCTCTCTCTCTCTCTCTCTCTCTCTCTTTCTTTGTTTCTGCGGGCGTCACTTTGCATTGTTTGAGATCCTCTTATTAGTGCAGCAGATAATTGCATATTTCATAAGAATCGTTCAGATAGTGAAACAAGCATGAAATTTTGCACAAGTGCTCTTTAAAGTTCCCTCTATCAGAAAAGGGCGCTGGCCAGGCAAAAAATTTAATATGGCGGCCAAATTCCAAGATGGCGGCCAGTATCGACAGATTTTGGCTAATTTTTCACTAGAATGGCATGTATTTGCTTCTAGCAATATGGTAAAGCTCTTCCATACTATTTCTTGTGAATATTATGTTTCTGTAGCTTCCCAGTACAGTTTACCTTTAAATATGGGGGCTATATGGCTGCCAAGAAAAGGTAGAAACAATAATTATAATGAGAAATAATGCCCGTTCAACAATTATCGTTTTAAGCATGGATCTTGGTTTCTGTGGTTTTAGATCCTAATGAGGCCATCTCTTTCGAATAACTCATCAATTTTGAAGGAAAATTAATAAATGTAAAAGAGTGTATGTCTGCACACAACCAGGGCACACTGGTGACATCACTGCTGTGTAACTCAGCATGGGGTTCAGTGCCAGCTAATCCAGCTTTACTAATCCTGTAGTCTTAGACTAGTAGTTGTAGTATAGTTTAGTTTAGTGTCCCAAATGCTTTCTAACAGCCCCAGACCAGCTATAGTTAGATAGCCGCACCTGAATAGACAGGATGTGCCAGTCTGTCCCCAGTTTCTGCGAAAAGGGTTGTTCACCACTGCAGTGATGGACAACATCGACCACAACCCATCTGCAACTACTGCCACTACCTCCTTCCATGGAACTAGCATCTCCATATTTCAGCACCCCACCAAGGAGAACACTGGACAGGAAAGACAGCAACTAAAGTTTGCACCTGAGAAAGTGAGGTCGGTGCCTGAATTGCCGGACACATTCACAAATATCTCACCAGCTTCCTTTCAAACAAAGAACCCTGTGCCACCAAACACTGCAATACCAAAGCCACCCACAGATATCTTGGGGCCACAGCTTGCACTGGAGTGTCAGTGGCTGAACAAGGTCATAGTCACCCAGGAAATAGATGATGCAGTGAATCTGACGTGGTCAGCTCATCACGCTTCAATGAAGAGAAGCCCAGAATTTGAAGTAACCATAACTTCATTGCTTCCTCTCCTGCGTGATCAGGCTCATTCTGTTGCTACGATCAAACACGTGATGCAGAAAGTGCAGGATGTCACTGATTTTCTGAACCCTGGCCAGATACCCATAATCACAGCTGATCAGCCAATCTATGCCGTAGCAAAGCAGGTGCAGTGGCAGTGGCCTGATCAGTATGGCGAAGACAAGTATCTGGTAATGTTTGGTGGTCTGCACATTGAGATGGCAGCAATGACATCTCTTGGTACTCTTCTTCATGGCAGTGGTTGGACAGGAGCTCTGGTGGAGGCAGGAGTTGCTTCATCTGGAACTGCAGAATCCTTCCTGTCAGCTGCAAGTGTAACCAGGACACGGCAGATGCACCAGGTTACAGCCTCTAGTTTGTACAAACTCCTGAGGACAGCATACACTGACTACTGTGCTGAAAGCAAACAACAATGAGCAGGCATTAGAGTTTGAGGAGTGGTGTGACCTTCGAAGACAGCAGAGTCCACAGTTCCACTTCTGGCACATGGTGTTGTCTATGGAACTTGTGATATTCCTACTGATCAGGTCCTTCCGTGAGGCCAATTTTGTCCTCTACTGCCAGGCATTGCATGAGCTGATACCCTACTTCTTTTCCAACAATAATACAAACTATGCTCGTTGGCTGCCTATTCACCTCAGGGACATGCTTACCCTAGAGAGTTCACACCCAGAGTTGCACAAGGAGTTCAAGGCTGGCAACTTTGTTGTGCACAAGACCAGTCGCCAGTTCTCAGCAATGGCTCTTGACCAAGCTCATGAGCAGACCAATGCCTTTATAAAGGCTGATGGCGGAGCCATTGGGCTGACTGAAGATCCGTCAGCACTCAGAAGATGGATGGTGGCTGGCCCAGAGATCATCCGCTTGGTGTCTGCATACGAAACAGAGGTTCAAAGTAAAGGAGTCTAATGAGCAGACAACACACCATGAACAAACACCTCATGCGCAGAAGACATTCTTGAGAGAGTCAGCAAGCTGTCATTGGCTTTGCAACACTTGGGAAGTCCTTTTCAGGAAGAGAGCCAGGATCTGTATTCCATTGACAACAAAGACATTGCCCACCCCAGCTCAGCAGAACTTCTACAGACACACCTTGACAGAGGCCGCACTAAATTTCAGAAGTTTTCAGACTCTTTGGCAAACAATGCAGTCTCCTTCTATGAGCGATAAAGAAGAACAGAACTGACTTCTTCAGGCAAGAAGCTGCTCCTGTAGAACAGTCAAAGCAGAAACTTCTGAAGGAGGATTGCCAGCTTTTCTCAAAGCTATTTATATCCTGTCAGAGCCGTGAATGTGATCTGCAGGAATTCTTCCAGCACGAGAATCAAACATTCCCAGCTTCCCTTAGTGAGGGTGGTAGGCTGTACACATGTCAGAAGTCTCAGCTGACCTCGGTCCTGGAGAGTCATGTTACACTAGAAGACAAAGAACCAAAGACTGATGTCCTCATTGTAGATGGATCAGCTTTGGTCCATGCCTTGCCACCAAAGAAAGGAAAGACCTTTGAGGGCTATGCACTTTGCGACTTCTTGCCTGTGATACAATCCTATAGCAGCAAGTACACATCATCACATCTTGTATTTGATGTATACAATACATCCAGCCTCAAACCTGAGACCAGGCTCCAACGTGGTCAAGGAGGAAGGCGCAAGGTGACAGACAAGAACACAATTCCATCCAACTGGCGCAATTTCCTAAGACACGATGCCAACAAGACAGAGTTGTTCCAGTTCCTGGCAGACAAAGTTGCCCAGATGTCTGCCACAAATGTTGTCATTGCCACGAAAGGGTCTGCTGTCCTCAGCACTCATGAGGCTAGTCTTCAGGGACTGGAAAAGTGCTCTCATGAGGAAGCTGACACCCGCATCTTTCTCCATGCCAAATATGCCACAGAACATGGAGCCAAGACCATCACGGTTAAAGCAAATGACACAGATGTTCTTGTCGTTGCAGTCAGTGCTTTCTCCACTCTCCACAATCTAGGGCTAGAGAAGCTATGGGTGGCATTTGGCCAAGGCCAGAGCCTGTGCTGGATTGCTGTGCATGACCTGTGCAACTCTCTGGGCCAGGAGAAGGTGAATGGCATGCTCTTCTTCCATGCGTTCACAGGCTGTGATACAGTGTCAGCCTTCAGGAGCAAGGGCAAGAAGACCGCCTGGCAGACATGGAACATCTTTCCAGAGGCCTCCACTGTGTTCTCCAAACTGAGTCACTACCCTCTCAGAGTGGAAGAGAGTGACCTGAAAGGTCCTGGAGAGGTTTGTCATACTTATGTATGAAAGATCCAGCACTGCTGGCACTGTGGATGAGGCTAGACTTGATATGTTTGCCAGAAAACAAAGGGCATATGAGGCCATTCCACCAACCAGGAGCTCTCCTCCAACACACCAAGCGTGCTGCGTACCAGGCTGGTTGTGTGTGTGGGGCAGGCCACCCAGTGTCAGCCACAGCCAGAGAACCCTGCTGAGTGGGGATGGCAAAAGTCTGGTGAAGCATGGCAAGTCCTCTGGACAACCAACTCGCCCTTAGCCAAGAGTTGCCAACAGCTTACCAAATGTGGATGCAAAGCAGGCTGTCGGGAAAGGTGCAAGTGCTACAAGCTGGGTCTTCCCTGCACAGCTCTGTGCACTTGCAAATGTGAAGTCTAGATAAATATTGCCCTCTCTTCAGTAGATAATCTAGCTTGAGCATCCAACGTGTCATGCTATGCCTACCTTCTTATCCTCGAATTTTTCAAGGTGTAGGTTGAGAGACCTATACATAGATTGTTGCGTTTAGTCCGTATTTCTCTTCTTTTCTTTTTATGGTTACAGTCTTAGACACAATGTTGTATGTGACCATACCATTACTATTTCAGTTGAAAATAGCATATTAGTTAAACTGTCTGATCACATGAATATACCATTAAATAAAAACAGTTGGTCTCTATGTCTGCTAGCGCTGTGGATAGAAAAAAAAACTTTTATGGCAACCATTTTGTACGCCATCTTGGTTACAATTCATTTAGTAAAGGTTTTCAATAAAATGTGTGGTATGGAACATTTTATAACCTAAAAGTCGAGTTTAAAAAAAAAAAAACTGGCATATTCCATCCAATAGATGCTCCCAAACCAGTGAATCTCAACATAGATGGCGGCCATTTTGAAAAATAGCCGCCATCTTGATTTTCAGGTGGCCAGCGCCCTTTTCTAAGAGAGCGTAGTCTTAGGAATGTTTGTGCCAAATTTCATGCTTGTTTCACTATCTGAACGATTTTTACAGCAATCTGCTGCACTATATAGAGTCTGACGAACACAACCACTATAAATACTTTGAGAATGATGTTGAGTCATTCGTCCTTTTAGATTCCACACCACACCTATTCCTGTTCAGTTTGATAATGGTGACGTCAGGTTACAATAAAAAAGCAAAATTTATATTCTTTTATAATGTCCCATTTTCCGAAGAACACTTATTGCATTCGATTCTCCAAAATTTACATCTTAGCCAATTAATGTATCCTGGGCAAAGCTCAATTCAACTCCATGTGGGTAATATACATGCTCAAGCCTTATATTTCTTGTTAATTTGCTTGACTGATTATAATATATATATATATATATATATATATATATATATATATATATATATATATATATATACATATATATATATACATATATATATATACATATATATATATACATATATATATATACATATATATATATATATATATATATACATATATATATATATATATATATACATATATATATATATATATATACATATATATATATATATATATACATATATATATATATATACATATATATATATATATACATATATATATATATATACATATATATATATACATATATATATATATACATATATATATATATATACATATATATACATATATATATATATATATATATATATATATATATATATATATATATATATATATATATATATATATATATAAATATATATACATCTAAAATATATATATATATATATATATATATATATATATATATATATATATATATATATATATATATATATATATATACATCTAAAATATATATATATATATATATATATATATATATATATATATATATATATATATATATATATATATATATATATATATATATATATATATATATATATATATATATATATATATATATATATATATATATATATATCACGACCAGTTGAACAACACTGCATTACTTTTGAATTCACTTTATAACAGACATGTCTTACTTAATAGGACATCTCTGCTTAATAACTAAAAGGGGAAAGTTGAGATTGCTTAACAACTAAAAGGGGATAGTTGAGATTGTTCATAGTCCCCACCCCATACTTTGGATATCAAACGCTTCATATTTAAGGTAAAGCAGTGTTTCATAAATGCATACACTGCAGACTTTTTATGAAGAGATAAAAGTAGATTCCACAGTCTAAAATGCGAAAATGGTAAAAACGTCAGACGCAGCAACAAATACATAACGAACTGATCCTTTTTCATTAACGTCAATAATACAATAGCTTAAGAAAACTGACACTAACGTGCACTAAAATGCAATTACTCCGAGAAGAGCTTAATTATTATATAGAAGATAGTGTTAGCTGTTTTCCTTAACCAATAATTTGTCTTATTTATTATAATGGTGTATAAAATTTCGGTCAAAAGCCAAGCGCTGGAACCTATGAGTCATTCAGTACTGAAAGGGAAATTGGGAGTAGAAAGGTTTGAAAAGTGTAACTGGAGGAAAACCTCGCAGTTGCTCATATTATTAGTAGAGGGTGGAAAGTACTATGGAAGAAAGAGAATATGAATGGAGATATAGTAAAAGAAATGAAAGGGGTTGCAGCAAGGGGCCGAAGGGACGCCGCAAAGAACCTGAAGTAATGCCAACAGTTCACCGCGTGAGGTGGACGGACGGCACTATCCACCCTACGGGATGTCTTATTTGTTGATTTGCACACAATTCAAATTATCTTAATTTTGTCAGGTATGATTAGTGATATTACTGAAGGGAATATTGGTCAAATATTTGTATCTTAAAAATTCTTTCTTATATATCTCAACATGCCAGTTTTTACACAGTGTGTAAGTGAAACGCAAATGGCACAATATGTGAATAAATGACATATCTTCAAGAACTTTGACTTGGGGTTCGAACTTTTACAAACAATAGTAGGATTCACAAATGAACTATACCTTTCATTATGAGTTAAAGAATTAAGGTCCCCATATCCAATTCAAGGACGAAGTAAAACCACGTTTATCATTTTTAGAAAATAATTATCAAAAAACAGACTCCAAGCCTAACAATTTTACAGTATTACTGAGGCCAATGTGTTGAGTTCGAAAGATCAATTTCTTTATTACACTGTAGGGTCCTAACCAAATGTAAGTCCAAAATATGGACTGAAGAAAATAACTGAAACTAAATAGAATAAATTAAACCACGCTATCCAGAAACAGTGAATGACTTCCTAAAAGAACATGAAAGACATTTCATCAGTTTGAAGATTAAGTAATTACCAATGTGAAAAATTACGAATTCCTTATTTCCGACTTTGGCCACACTGTAAGCATGTCTATTTTTTCTATGTTCGCTGCTCATACCCTGTTTCAATCTGCTAATCTAATCATTGGAAGCTGTCATATTTATTTATTTTTTTTTTTTTTTTGAGTTTGGTGGCCTTGCAGGTCGGCTTGTTGGGATGTTTACTTATTTTTAATAATAATAATAATAATAATAATAATAATAATAATAATAATAATAATAATAATAATAATAAATATTAAGAAGGTAATCCTGTGGAAATGCGCTACATTCACAACCCGATCAATTTTCATTTGAAGATCAGAAGTATTCTTTCGATAAGAGTTGCAAGTTTCGATAATCAGCTGAGGTGTGGTCCATTTTAGGCTCATAATAGCGGTTTTTTCTAGTTTTATATATGTGATTTTCTTGAACTTGACATTCACTTCTCACCTAAAGCCCTCTCTCTCTCTCTCTCTCTCTCTCTCTCTCTCTCTCTCTCTCTCTCTCTGTGTGCAGGTATCCCCTTCAAACACCTACATCATAGGCCCTCCCTTCGTCCTCTGTCAGGAGAGTTGAGACTGACGTTCTTGTCTACCATTTTCATTTTTGTTTTAATCCTATTTACTTACATATAAATTGAATACCTTGCAGCCATTTTTATTATAACTAGGGAATATTATATTTGAATAAAGCTAAAAATGCAACGTCTCAAGGAAATTTCAGGGAATACTTACATTGAAAATAAATTTAAGCCTTTACATTCCCATCGTATTTAATGGAATTAAGGTGCGGTAATGAGCTCAACTGAATATGTACAAAGAGATGGTTCGAAGACATGCATAGGAAAAATAGAGGTCCATTTTCTATGCTGTTGTCTTGTTCACACAATTTCCATTGCAAAGAAATCTAATGATTGGAATAACGATATATAAACAAGCGTTATTTAAAACGTTTCCTTAGCCAGGAAAAAATTTTTGCTCTAAAAGCCTACTGTGTTAGCCAGCCACTTTCGCTTAGTATGAACTGACCATTTTTTCATGTCTGTATTGTTTGTCAGCACTGATGATTCAGTCTAAGTAAATCAACACGGGAATGCTAAGAAAACATAGTTTCAGATCCACCGTATTCCTGATAAAGAGAGGACGTAAGAACATACAGTAGGTGAACAGGGCAGAAATATGAGGTAATGCAGACATCAGATTTGATCTCGAATATAACCGGAAGAACTGCTGGTAAAGAATTAGTGAAAGAAAACATAGTTTTATTTTTACTTCTTTAAGATATCGAAGAGAGAAATGCCTTTATCGAGAAAATGATAGCCTCATGGTCATGCACACACAAATGCAGCTTAAAAGGCACAAAATTATTTGCACATACCAAAAGTTCAGAGTAGCACGAGACTCGGTAATCAAATGTTCTATAATTATGATTGAAATTAAATGCACATACCTGGCAGAAAAAGAGCGAGCTCGTATTAAAAAAAGTTATTGTTAAATTACTGCGAAATTAATGTTTTTTCGTGTAACCTCCATTTAGTATTTTGACGTCAGTACGACGCTACTTGCATTAAAATTAAAGGCGAAAGAGTTAAGTGTAATTCAGGCGCCTGTACATAAAAGCAGTTTATATATATATATATATATATATATATATATATATATATATATATATATATATATATATATATATATATATATATATATATATATATATATATATATTTATATATATATATATATATATATATATATATATATATATATATACAGTCTTTTATATATATATATATATATATAAATATAGAATATATGGAAAAGGTAGGTCATAGTCTTTTTTCTATAAAAATGAGCGTTTCTTGATATTTTTCCATCCGGAGATTTTCATTACTCGTTACATATTAAATGGGATTAAAACTTAATGCCTTCATCATTACAGTCATACACGAAGTGGATAGTTTTCTTTTTAATGATTAGTTGAAATCTGAGTAGTAATTTGAGAAAGCTGTCATTAAAATTTAACAAGTGTATAATAAAAATTTGTACATTGGTACAAGTTCCGTAAGATTATGCATAAGAGTCATCACCTATGCTATTGTATCTTATCAATTTTCATTCTAGAAGAAATTTTTTTAGGAAGGAGAACATAAAAGTGTTATTATTTTCTCTTAACTTTATGCATATCGCAAAGAAGAGAAAATAACTGTTATTTATAGAATTATATGAAAAAATACTTGACAAAATCCATAGAAAAATAATGGAAATACTCAGGAAAACAGCGATCACAAAGCATTGAGCCGAAACGAATGAAATATTTAGGAAGATAAAGAAATATCATGTAAAAAATCACCTTACTAAGAAACACACAAAAAAAAAAAAATCCCAGTATCAATAAGCCAAAATGTAAACATTTACTTTAAGGGAATAACTAATTGAAACGTTGGTTATTTATATTCTGAATTCAATATCTGAAAAAAAAATGAGAAATGGAACTCAAAAAACAGCATATATTTAAGATAATTAACATTTTTCCTAGATATACAAACAGAAAGTCTTTTAATGGATACCAACTGCGACAGTTGGTTCGGTCGTTGACGCTTGTTAACATAGTTTTGAGTTTTTAAATTTGGGGACAGGTAGTGCGGCGGCGTGGGGAACCACCCGCCTACAGGTGCACAAAGTCACTTTTCCTTCGGCTGCAGGGAAATTGAGAGTTGGTTATAGGTGGGAGTATGATAAGAATTCGGGTTTGTATACTTAGGAAAAAAAGGCGATTTTTGTTATTTTACCATTTGTTCTTACGACAATACAAACCCTTGCCTTTTGTATGGAGAGTTATTCTTAGGCAGAAAGAACTGTCTCAAGGTCATGACTGGTATTGATCTCCCACCTGGAAATAGCTTTCTGGTCACACAAGTCAGCAAGGGAAGGAAGAGTCCTGGCACATATGTTAGCCAGGATGACAGGGCCTTTTACCAGAGAATGGTTTGTTGTAACCTCACATGAAGAAAAAAGGATTTAGCTTTTGTAAGGAGAGACTGGCTCAGAAGGTAGCTTAATATCATTGAGAATTGGATCAGTATGTTAAAAGAGGGATGAGGGGAGTCAAACCTGATTATCACCATTGTGAGATCCTGTTCTATCCTAGCAGAGCTGGGGCAGTTACAAAACATGCCGAGTAGCCACCACAGGCCAAAAGGAGACTGCCATGCACCTGCCCTCTGTACCTGTGGACAGAGAAGTTCCCCTTGATGCTACAGGATATAGTATAGCAGTCTCATTCGTTAGGCAACTCATTCACCCACTTGACAACCTTAGAAATCTGAACAAGACAGTGACCAAGGACACTTCCTTTTTATATTTGATGGTACCACTGCATAGTTGTTGACATCCAGTCTAAGATGTGTAGTCTTGCAAGGTAGTATTATAAAACTGCACCAACATGGCCAGCAATCTTTCTTGGTTCCCAACTATGCAGTCTCAAAGGGATAGTTTTGGAAAAGATTTTTATCTCTCCTCAGGGACTGATGTGTTCTATGTTTCATATAAACTCACTAGCAAACAAAAACATGCTCAATCCACATCCCTCTGAGTACCACACCATTCCTTGACAATGCTACGGCTACAAGGAAAGTCTTGCTTGTAACTTCTCTATACTCCATCAGGGGTTTGTGAAGGATGAGGGCCATATCCCCTCTATGAGAACCAAAACCCTAGGACAGGCAATAGTATCGAAATATCTTCTAGGAAGCCTCTACGGTACTGAGGCCAAGGGATCAAATCACTTCGACCAGGAGACCCAAGGAAAGACCTAGGAAAGGACTGAATGGTAGTTCATGCAATGTGAACTAGCCACTCAGGGTGTGCCATCCTTCCTGCGCCTTCCCTTCTTCAGTGTGTGTACAAACAGAACCCTTAAAATTGTTCAAAGGAATGGGCACTCAGAGGACTCATAGCAGATGACCATTTATGCTTCATATACTCTGAAGCAAAACACATGTGGATATGCCTGTAAGGCATGGCTTCCTCCATAAAAGACTGGTGACTGAGAAGAAAGGCCAAACCCAAGCTGGTTGCATCCGGTAATCAGAAGTTACACTACATCTGAAGTTAGTGGTCTTAATCCTCTCACCTCTGCCTTCATACAGCTAAATCTGTTACACAGTAAGTATGCACAGCATTCTATAGTAATCATACCTTACAGTCAAGATTCGGGAGAAGGAAACAACCAGAGTTTGATGGAAAGGTGCCTCTGGAGTCCTGTCTGGTCTCATTTAAATTCTGGCAGAAACAAATGACTGGACAGACAGTATGCGGTCCATCTCTCAAGAAATTTGAAAAAAAAGATACAGATATCAATTTGAAATATAGAAGGAACTGAAGAACAGAGGGTAGAATCTGCAAGAATTAGCAGAATATTTGGAAATGACAGCATACTGGACTTACCCAGATATATCTCTTGAAGTAGGAAGCATCCTCCTCTGAAACCAGTTTTACTGGGTGGTGAAAGACTTCCATTTCAGGTGAAAGCAGCTAGACCATCCACTCTACAGGAAGTCTTGGCATGAGCACTGGGGTTTCAGTCTTTTGTGCAGTCAGGGACAAGGTGTGGAAAAATTCAGTAGCTCATGGTGTTCAGCAGCGGTGCTTGCAAAATGGAAGATGGCTCAAAGAGATGTTGTGTACATTTTGTGTCCTCAGTGACATCGTGTTGAAAAAATTGTTATCCATTTCCCAGGGTTAATGACACCTTGATTCACTGTCTTGAGGAAAGAGGTTTTCAACATTGAATATGGCAGACATATTTCAATATTTGGATGATGTGACTGTGTTTGTAGTCATTTGAGCAGGAAATGGAGTGGCTGATAGACATGTTTAGCTGACTCAAAGTTGCTCATCTCAAGCTGAATCCAAAGAAATGCAACCCTTTTTGAGCCCATGTAGTGAGAAAGCATGGTGTGATCACAGTGTGTGCAAAGATAGTATCAGTCAATTCCTTCAGTAGTTTCAAGGTATTGTGTATGCAAAACAATTTGTTACCAAAGCTACTTCAGTTCATAATCTCACCAAGACTGGACAAAAGTGTTTGTGGGTGATGAGTAGCAGCTGCTCTCACACTGCTGAAGCAGGCACTGATCTCTAATCCATCCAGATTCTACATCTTGGATTGTGATGCAAGTTACTTTGGTGTCGGGGAAGTGCTGTTTCAAGAGAAAGTTTGTCAAATGCATGTTGTTGCATATTATGGCTAGTGTTTGATTGGTCCAGAGGGAAACTAATGTGTCACAAGAAAGGACCTTCAGCACTCAAATGAATCTGAGCAAGGAGTTTTATACATTTCTTGGTCCTTTGCTATATTAGTTTCTTCTTGCAAAGTCTGTAAAAGCCTGAACTGCTTCCATCCTTATCTGTATGGGGCAAAGTTCAAGATTGGGTCAGACTATCTTGCACTTAAATGGCTAAGGCATTGAAGAAACCAGAAGCAAGAACTGTGTAACTATGTACTAAGTACAGACCAGGTTGATATATGGCAATGCAAACAATCTGGAATTGCTGCAAAATAGAGGACTTAAGAAGAAATGTGCAGATGCACTGTGATGGACACAGGACTGGAAGATAAGGCTTTGGCTGAGAAGCAGAAGTAAGACAAAGATCTTGTGCCCATCTGTACACTCATGAAAGAAGTTATCAGCTGCAACTCTTACAACCAAAGGTTACTAGACATAGTGGAACATGCTTAGACTCAAAAATGATTTACTGCAGCATAAATGCTACCCAAGCAGATGCATTCTGAGTCATGAAGGAAGTCCTCAAGAGGTTCCCAGGAGGAGACTTAGGGTTGAAGGAGACTATGAGTCCTTTAAGGTAGAGGCTCTACTGGATAGGCATAAGACAAGATGTACAGCAGTGATGTTGTTCATGTGAAGTAAGCTGTGTAAAGAAAGTACTTATAAAACACCAGGTGGGAACAATCGTTGGAAAGAGTTCCTGTAGACACTGCTGCTCCCCTACCTGTCAATATATCAGGCAACCATTATTTGTGTGTATCAGTGGAGTGCTTCACCAGGTGACTAGATTGTTATGCCATATCAGAACAAGAAGCAAATATTGTTGCCCAAGTGTTGGTGAACAAATTCTTCTATAGGTATGGTATACCCATGGAGCTCAACACTTCTTAGGGAAGGGTCTTTGAGTTAGCATTGTCAAAGGAGTGTTGTTAGCCACTTTGCCTAAAGACAAGAATGCCACTACTGATGACTTTGTTGAGAAATTCAACTGGACACTAGGTCAAGAAATTGTAAATTTTTGTGAAGACGGTCAGACTGAATGAGACAAAGATATCAAGCCTGTTGATAGTACACAGATCAGCTGAGCAAAAGTTCTCTGGATACTAAACTGAAAAGATGACTTGGTCATGAATTGAGGCTGCCAGCGGACCCACTCACAGGGGATATCACAGGAAGCTTGCAAGTTTGTACAGAAATTGAAGCTGTGTGGTGTGGTGATACAAGGAAAGCCAGATGTGTTGTTATGCAAACACCAAGGAATATAACAGTGGAGACAAAGTTTGGATGTACAACCTTAGGAGGACTGGAAAGGAGTGTATACAGTGACTAAGGTGCTGCCTGATGTGACACTGCAGATCCAAGGAGGTTAAAGATCCATGCCCAAAGTTATCCATGGTAACTGACTGTGATACTATCATGGACCTAGACAGTTCACTTTAGGACTGAAGAGGAGAGAGAGGCAGAATGCTGAGTGTAGATAGCCTAATCCTGCTGGGTCTATTCCTAGTGGTGCTCAAGGAAGTGCACCAGTGGATAAAAGGAACAAAATGGATAACAAGACAAAGGATAATGAGGTCTGGCAAATCAAAGGTTAATTTTGATGTTTGATGATTTGAAATGTGTATGCATTTTTTTTTTTTTTTTTAGCCAGCTGTCTGACTTAAATTTCAGTACATACAACAGACCACCCAATTATCATAATCAGTAAGTAAATAGAAGATGGCCCACTTTGTCTGGTATCAGCCTGCTGTAGATCTGACAGAACCAGACCCTATGAGAAATGGCACTGGGCCACACTTGTTCCATCCCAGCTGAACAGGCTGAGCCAGCGCTATGCATGCAAGTATGGCCATTCCTGTGATAGTCCAGAGACCAGTGGAGAGTCTTAGGACTGGCCATGGCAGCCCAAGAGTCCAGAGAAGTGCAGACATTTCCCTTGATGCTCCTCAAGAAATGCAAACACCACAGCAGAGTCAAAGATGGTACTTCTCTTCTAAGAAGTATCAGTGACTATAATTATTGGGTGTGATAATAAGAGATAGCAACAAACCACGTCTGCCAAGTAGAAGCCATGCCTACCCAAATACTCAACGCCTTTTACAGATAAAAGAACGAGATTATTATAGTGATGATCCAAATGATCTGCGTCTTGTATGTTTCCTTTCAGGGCAGCCCCTAGATACAGGTTAATTCTAATTCACAATAGCATTTTTTTGTTTATTCTGGTCTTTTGTAATTGTTCAACAGTAAACCTGGTTTTCTTGACCAACAATCTGTATGTCGTCATTTTCTGCCTAAGTCTCTTTTAAC
>NC_089788.1:22189694-22209694 GCF_040412425.1 Macrobrachium rosenbergii | reverse complement strand
AAAGTACTATTTGTAGCAGTAATATGATACTTATTTCAGCATCCAGTGTTATTTTCACATCCATATTAATCGCCACGGAATGTATTTAGATGGCGATAAAATATATAGAAAACACCTATGAAATGCAATGTTTTTGCAAACGGGAAACATAAATGTTCCACAACATGTACAAACTGATAATAATTAAAGCTTCTCTCTCTCTCTCTCTCTCTCTCTCTCTCTCTCTCTCTCTCTCTCTCTCTCTCTCTCTCTCTCTCTCTCTCTCTCACGAATACGTTTCCTCTCTGAGTACTGAGATTAGGAAAGCTGGGTTAACAATCAAGAAGTCACCGTATATTTTCCAATCACAAAGCACCGTTTGTTGAGCGGTAGAGGCAGAGAGAAAAGCAGACACTAATGACCATCACCATTACTCAGTAAAAAAAAAAAAAAATGAGCAGAGCACTATCATAACACGGAAATTTCATTTTCTGGTACCCAATATTAAAGTGCAATGTAACTTTCATATAAGGTAGGTAAATTACACCAAATATTGCACATCATTTTGATTGATTGATTGCTTTACACACACACGCGCGCGCTCCCGGCACCACAATAACTTTGATTACCCACGGGCTAAATGACTCATTAGCAATAAATAATTTAACTGTTTGCACAGAACTGTAAATTGTTTACATTTTACTTGATAAACATTATAATGTCACTATATCTAACTACTCTGCTTTACCAACAGTAAAAAAAAAAAATAGGCAAATAATCTTGCAGAGGAAGTGAACAAACGTGATGAAAAGTCCAAAGCCAAGTGTGGGTCGAGATAATGCAAATTCCCAGATCAGAGAGGTTTCTTTTCAGATCAAGGAGTATTTTCAAAATGGAATACCGCCGAGTGGTCCCGGGAGGGGGCTTGCTGCGTACACTACCAAACACTGGCACCAGACGCGATTTCCGGACTATATTAACCAGTTCGAATAGTCTCTGCATCTTGGCACTCTAAAAGCCCAAGATTTCCTTTCTGCAGCACTAAACTGAGTATTCACTGAAATCAATTGCCACATATATAGAAGTTTGAATAAAACAGAAATAAATTTCTGATTCACATCAGGATCGAACCCAGGTCTTTCAATTGAAAGGCAAGGGCGCTGCCCATTAGGCCAACCAAGTCATAAAAGAAGTTGGAACCTGAGCGCCACTGCACAAAAGGAATTACCTGGGCAAGCGAACTGCTTGCATACCAGCGTGTTTTTCCCAACTTCCCGGCTCAGCAATGACCCAGTTGACAGCATTTCATTCGAATTATCTCTTGCCTTCTATCTTATTCACTCAGAAGGGATAATTCGAATGAAATGCTCACTTGTATGGCCTAGTGGGCAACGCCCTTGCCTTTCAATTGAAAGCTCTGGGTTCGATCCTGATGAGTCAGAAAAGATATATATATATATATATATATATATATATATATATATATATATATATATATATATATATATATATATATATATATATATATATATATATATATATATATATATATATATATATATATATATATATATCTTTATCTGTACCAATCTACCTATCTATTCAGTAAAAATAAGTACTATTTTTTTCATAACTGGTTCTTTCAAGAGCTAGTGTAATAGCAGATGATGCTAATTGTTAGTTATCTCTGATAAACATTTACTTTTTTTGCAAGCTGAGTATAAAACACCAAATATTGACGGATTGGTTTCACAGACCAGTGCCACAGAAATTGACAAATATCTTATGAACTATGATTAATATTGAATTAAAAAAAATGAAAGGTAACCTCAAACAATATTAGGAATAAAACAAAATAAAAATGCCAACTTTTCATATACCCTACCTCTTCTCTCTCTCTCTCTCTCTCTCTCTCTCTCTCTCTCTCTCTCTCTCTCTCTCTCTCTCTCTCTCTCTCTCTCTCTCTCTCTCTCTCTCTCTCGTATCAGGAATAAAACGCTGCAAAATAAAAATGCAAACTTCTCATGTCAACCAGCCCTCTTCTCTCTGTCTCTCTCTCTGAACATTAGAGTCGACTACACTACCAAAGTAATTTTGAGTATTCAGACTCCCCATTTCTAAAAAGGATAATTATGCAATAATAATTTTCTCATTGTAATTAAAATGCAAATGCTTCAGATATTGGTAAAAATTTTCATAATATAAAATAATTATTAAGGAATTACTTTATGAGTTACTGTATTTCATCATCATGAATATACACTTAAAATATTGAGTTCCTGTACAGGTTCACGTAACACAATATGTCCACCTACAAACGTTAATATTTAAGCTAGGCAAGTCACAAAGAAGCAAAAATATCTATATCTATGTCATATATATATTATACATACATACAAATATATATATATATATATATATATATATATATATATATATATATATATATATATATATATATATATATATATATATATATATATATATATTTATATATATATATAATATAAAATATATATATATATATATATATATATATATAAAATATATATATATATATATATATATATATATATATATATATATATATATATATATGTATATATATATATATATATATATATATATATATATATATATATATATATATATAATTAACGTACATAATAAACAAATTGTCGCTAACCCCAGTAAGTCTTGCTATTTAACAAAATTCCAAAATTTTTAAATTCTTTAAATGTCCAGTCAAGTTAAGAAGTTACTGTTTTTAGGCTTCTTTCCACGATACTATTCCAAGGAAGGACAATTTAGAACTGCGGTATTTACGAAAACAACGAACGCTGGACGTTATTTGAGTGCCAGGGGACAATACCCAGACACCTTCTGAAAGTCAGTAGTGAATGCTTATGCCACAAGAGCACTCATCCACTACACTTCTTGGAGAGGTGTAAATAACCAATTAAA
The DNA here is from genome assembly GCF_040412425.1 of Macrobrachium rosenbergii. Taxonomy (NCBI): domain Eukaryota; kingdom Metazoa; phylum Arthropoda; class Malacostraca; order Decapoda; family Palaemonidae; genus Macrobrachium; species Macrobrachium rosenbergii. Next base: position 22,206,751 of record NC_089788.1, on the reverse strand, counting down.
CAGAATTCGCTAGTTATTAACAAACAACGGATGCGCAGATAGAACTATCGAAAGTGCGACTATAAAGAAAATTGACGAATTCTAGGTCGTCCATAACGAAAGCAACTATGGTCATCTTTTAATAGCGAAAGCGGGAAGTATAGCTTTCTAAAAACCGACTCTTAATATCCAGCAAGAGTCGGATCACATACTCCGCTCCAGCAGAAAGAGGAATGCGCGAGTGAGTGCAGACCAGACAGCGCGCCCGCGAGCCCTAGAGACACACGGCGCCCGTCAAGAAATACCAGAGCACCCGGGGAAGCACAAGTAACCCCCTCATTTGTCCCTGAGGCCTCTCCCGACACGAACCACGAACGGTATCTAGTGGTCGATATTTGCAAAATAAGGTTCTGTATAAATATACAATTTTTGTAAATATGATATATACAGTACACTTATACCATTTATTATACATACACACACACACACACACACATATATATATATATATATATATATATATATATATATATATATATATATATATATATATATATATATATATATATATATATATATATATTTTTTTTTTTTTTTACAAATATTACTGCTGCTGTTCGCCCTCGTAACTTTTGATTGTAAAAATATCAGCCTGACTGAGACCGGGAAAAGACGTTGTCTATATAGGAGCGTCTTCAGTTCAAACCTTAACGTCCGTTGGAGAACGGGATAGGTAAGTTAGGCCTTTCACCCTATAGGAAAATTTCCCTATCAGCCTTAAGAATAGGTGGTCCTAAGGTCCCTTTTTCCTTCCTACCTGTCTCTTGGCGAATGTTTTTGACAAGAACGTGGACACCTGGGGTGACTGTTTTTGACCTAGGCCGGTCAGGGAACTTCAGAGAGAAACTAGCCGCCGTCTCGAGCAGACGTCTGGAAGGTGGCCCTGTCCCCGCCTTTGTCTATTATTTTTTTAGTGAATGGTGGAGCAAGAACACTACACAACTTCATCACGTCCGTTGTAATGCGCGCCAACGCTTCGTCCTTCAGGTAGAGTCTGTGTGCTGTTCGAAACTTTGTCCATTCTTTTAACCTCTTTTCTGTATTTCCAACTCTTTCTTTGTTTCATTCTCCGGCCACCATTGAAGGTAATCGCTTTACGAAGTCTAGATTAAGCCAAATTATTATATTGTTAGCTTCAACCCCGTTATTCCAGTAAAATACCTAGGATTTAGGGTAAGCAAAATCAGGTTAAATCTCGATGCTTTTGTATGCCTCGCGTCGAATGTTTGGAAGAACCGTTTGCGTTTAAAATCAAATCCATCTCAAATATTCTTGTTAAGGTTAATTACCTTAACTGGCGACCTTTGGCTAATTAACGACTGTCTTTGAGGTTAACTTTTGGCTTCAAGTGGCAGGTTACGTGTAATCTTGGTTTACAGGGCCGTAAAAATTACGTGAATTGAATAATACATGATCACCAAGACCCTCACACGTAACAATATATATATATATATATATATATATATATATATATATATATATATATATATATATATATATATATATATATATATATATATATATATATATATATATATATATATATATATATATATATATATATATATACATATATACATATACATATATATCATAGGTTATTTATATATATATATATATATATATATATATATATATATATATATATATATATATATATATATATATATATATATATAATATAGATAACCTTTGTCATACATTATAATTTTTGTGAGTTCTCTCCAACATGCACTTGTAAATTTGATACAAAACCATTAGGTAGATTCTAAACACATTATTTTGTAAGTAGAATATTCATTCCATACGTATTTGTAAGCTGTGCCTAAAGCTTTCAACCCGAAAAAGTGGTTCATCCTTTTAATCCCAGGACCAATCACTGCTTAGCCCCATAGGGGAGTAGCACCGTCAGTGCACCTCACGGGGTGCACTGTAGCCATTACTAAAGCTTCTTTGCAGCGTCCTTTCGGCCCCTAGCTGCAACCCCTTTCACTCCTTTTACTTTACCTCCATTCATATTATCTTTCTTCCATCTTGCTATCCACCCTCTCGTAACAATTATTTCATAGTGCAACTTCGAGGTTTTCCTCCTGTTACGCCTTTCGAATCTACCTACTGTCAATATCCTTTCCAGCGCTGAATGACCTCGTAGGTCCCAGTGCTTGGCCTTTGACCTAAGTTCTGTATTGCATTCCATTCCAATCTCCGCTTAGGTCTACTTTTCCCTCCGTATGGAGAGAGGCAATATTATATATATATATATATATATATATATATATATATATATATATATATATATGTATATATATGTATATATATATATATATATATATATATATATATATATATATATATATATATATATATATATATATATATGTGTGTGTGTGTGTGTGTGTATATGTATATATATGTATATATATATATATATATATATATATATATATATATATATATATATATATATATATATATATATATATATACATATATACACACACACACACACATATATATATATATATATATATATATATATATATATATATATATATATATATATATACATATATATACATATATATAATATATATATATATATATATATATATATATATATATATATATATATATATATATATATATATATGTGTGTGTGTGTGTGTGTATATATGTATATATATATATATATATATATATATATATATATATATATATATATATATATATATGTGTGTGTGTGTGTGTGTGTGTGTGTGTGTGTGTGTGTGTATATGTATATATATATATATATATATATATATATATATATATATATATATATATATACATACTGTATATATAATATACATACATACTTACATACATAATCACTCTTCTGTTTTACTGTTTTAACGCAAATATTTAATTCTATATAAATTTTGATACTTTTCAGTCCTCAATATTTCAAATTCATATTAGTCAATTCAGCCCTTGTCCGTTCACTTAAACGTAGACAATATATATATCCACATGTTCATTCTTACGGACTTAGTTTTTTTCTTTAAAAGTATAGTTATTTTTTCCAACATATCTTCACTTTAATTTTTTCCTTATCTCTTCTTATACAGATACTGAATCCGGAGGAGGGATATCTGCCCCCTCCCCAAAACGAAAGATCTGCATTTCTACGAGTTTTCTTGGCATCTGCTACATCTGCTTCCAGGAAAAATGCAAAAGAAACGTTACCTGTCATACATTTCCGACTTATTCTAATCCTCTGCGCTGAAATTCAAATTCTGGCAGGTCGCATCTCGGGGTTCTTCCGTTTTTTGGATCTCGACGGCAGTAAGAAATAGTATGCATCGACATTCACAACGAATAAAAAAAAAAAAAATATATAGGCAAATATTGTAAAATTCAATGAATAAGTTGGTGAAGTTTTTAATGATACTTTTCACATATTATGGGACTTTATGCGTAACTGAATCTATATGAACCACTATTGCACTTCTTTGTATAATTCCCTGATGACTCCATCACCAGTCGCATAATATTACCCAGAAACTGGGCCAGGGATTACAAAAAAAAAAAAACGCGAATAGCGAAGTAAACTTCATCGACATTATTACTGAAGTTTAGGATATGGCGAAATGAAGTGCGTTATTAAATTTCCTGTGGACGGACACACTTTTGGTAAATAAATTTTTGGGGAAAATGGCTCCAAACAGCTTTTGGTGGACAGATGTATGAATAATTAATGGTTTGGTCGATATAATTGCGAGGTTTGGACACATGATTAGGTATCACGAGTATAAAAAGACTTTTAGAGCCAAATGATTACATGATTACTCGTGTCATGAAAACGACATTACCATATTTGAAATAAAGGTGTGAACGATGCATTTTGTTAGCGTATGTGGTGGTTTTGAGAACGGCTGAAATAAACTGAATGAATCTGGGTCAACGCTCATTTGGTAATTTCTAACTGGTGTTAATTTTTCACACATACAATTCGTATTTTATTGCCATACAAAATATATAATTCATATTCACGAATGGCAGTTATTTCCAAACGTTACGAATTAAAGTCGACTGTCCAGCACAAAATAAAAATCTAATATTGACAAATGGAAAACTATCTAAAAAGGATGCTTCCATTACCCGGGTGTGAAATCTTCCAGTTAAATTCCAGAAACGAACTGTCCTTAATCATCTGTGTCATCTGTCTACACAATTCCGAGAATTTTGTAAACAACCGTTTCATAACTATCCTCGATATTGTTTGAAGCTCAGCGCTTGGGCAAACATCAATAAAAGGTACAGTGCCTTCCCTATTCTCTGAAAATATGTGAAATGGCAATGTTACAAATTTTAAGTGAAACACTATTTGAGATATGCCTTAATATCTTAAGGTGACACATGATGCGTATATTATTTAAAGAAACATTTCCATTCAGGTTATGAACATTTCTCTCGTGACCTCTCGAAGAGGCCAATTTCATAATCAAATGTATTAAATCATTCGGGGACTGTGGGTCACTTTCTGGTTTAATATGTATCATATGCTGATTTACTCAACACACAATGGCCTTGGCAAAGGCAGACTTTCCATTTAGAAGCCGAGGAGTGTTTTAATTAGTGCTATGTAGGATTTTAGAAAATAGTTATTGATAAGGAATGGGAAACAGATTGGTTTTCACAATAATATGCCTCAAGATACCAGAGCAAATGAGGTGAATATTACGTCTTTGCCAAAATAATTAATGAAATAAGTGTAATGATGATAATGAAGATAACACCATATCATCAATAGGACAGGCTAATCAGTAGGTGCTCAAATGTTTTAAATAAACATCCACAACTATAAATAGTGAAGTGTAACGCTTTAACATACTCGAGCGTACAAGTAATAATAATAATAATAATAATAATAATAATAATAATAATAATAATAATAATAATAATAATAATAATAATAATAATAATAATAATGGAAAATAAAGTATGTACGAATATATTGCTATAATGTACAAGAAGCTTTCGCCAACTTGATCAGTTGGCCACTTCAGCCAGGAAAAACAGGAATAACACATTTAGGACAACAGCTTTTAAAAATGGAAGTTATAAAACAGCTTGTTATTCTTTCAGGTAACTCCAGAATTGCTCATTAGTCTATTAGTAATTCTCTGGGAACGTCGTGGCACAGTAGGGCATAATGAGGAAGCAGAAGCAAGTGGAGCTGTCGAAATAGTCTAAATTTATGTTGGCAGCTGAACATACCAACTTAATAGCGAAGAAATCTCCCTGAGTAAATTGTTTATTATTCTCAAACGCACTTATTAAATTTATAAGAGCCCCTTCTACAACCCAACGCCTGCCAATTGCACTTTCCAGTAATAATAATAATAATAATAATAATAATAATAATAATAATAATAATAATAATAATAATAATAATACCGCTTATCGGCTCATCTACAAGGGTCAATATTCTCAAACGTACTTAAGTTTATAAGAGCCCCTTCTACAACCCAACGCTTGCCAATAGCACTTTCCTATACAATAATAATAATAATAATAATAATAATAATAATAATAATAATAATAATAATAATACCGCTTATCGGCTCATCTACGGTCAACGCAAGATGTAGTAATCATACTCAGTATTCTACCAAGTCGGCGCCACATCAGGAAATGACTAGGCCCCTACTGAATCAGTGAGAGAGAGAATATGGTACTGAAATAAATGATCCACGTCCCGAGCATGTAATTATAGCAATGAGTCCACTTCTGTCACAGCGAGGAGGTATCGAAGTCTTTGAAGTTTATGACACTTGTGTGATAAAATAAGTAATGAGACTATCGGAAAGATAGTGAAAATAATGGAATAACAGACAGTATTATTATTGTTATTTTAAATTACCGTATCATAGTACATTTATATTTATTCAATTTTATCAGTATGCGTTTTAATTCTACAGAATTTTTAAGGGCAACGAAATTAGTTGAACAGTCACCATAACAGCCACGTGTAATGATTGATTAGTTTGTGAAACTTGCTTGACATCATCTTAGGCCATCGATGGGGTTTAGACTACGTGTGTCATTTTTTCTTACTACTTATAAAGAACATACAAACCCTTATAGATACCAACAAATAAAGATGACTGGAAAAACATGTTTTAATTGACTTGACTTCTGGTCATTGAACTTATTACTCAAAATATGAATTACACTTCAATAGAATAAACTTCTTCTATGCATAAATGATAACAAAGCCGCAAACACGAGTCTAAAAGTCCAGTTAGCGTGCTGTAAATTTTACCGTTTAGAAATCGGCCGCACCGATGGCAGGGGTACAGTTATGAAATCTTCAGGCTCTCTGCCAGTGGTTATAGTTCGCTGTTCATTGCCGCTCACACCTATTCTCGGAAAGAGAAATGAGACTCAAGGCACAGCAGAGGGGAGTCAAGATCTAAAGTATGGCCCCTAATTTCTTGGTGAAAGAAAGTGCTTTTGGTCAAACCTAACAATGTCTGGCATGAATCAAACCCTAGAAATCTATACACGGTAAGATAAATAAAAAATAGGCTGAATATGTTTATGTTCAAGGAACGATTATACAATCTTAATTACCTTTTAAACTGTTCAACTGAAGTTTCATCTGGGACTTCACGAACCATAAGAATTTTCACAGAGAACAGATGAAAATTTGGAAGGACTCTATCTCTAAAAATATTAATAAGTTTAACACAATTAGAATTAAAACAATGGTTTCACACGACCCCATGAAACTATTCTTATTAGTATGGGATTATTCAACTGATACTCCCTACCCAGAGATACTCTAACCAGTTTCCTCATCACTGCAAAAGAAATACAACAGAAAATTATTTCGGAAAAAGAAGGGTTCTGCAAAATATGATAAGGTATCCCCAAAACGAGAGAAGAATAATAACGCCAAAAATAGCAATCATCTTTCCTTGAGGAGCTGAACATTATTTTGGAAACCGAAGGCAAGTTTTTCTGCTGCTTCTTTATTTTCCTCTTTAACTTTTCGCCTTTCTTTATTATTTTCTATAATTTCTTTGAGTTTTTTGTTTAGTTTGGTCTTTTTTTCACTTATGTTGGCTTTTTGCGCTACGGATACTCTTTTAAATTATTCACTTTCTATTTCCTTAGTGGTTTCTGTAATGACTTACATTTCTTCTTTTTGTGCGTGTGTACAGTACATACATACATACACACACACACACACACACACACACACACACACACACACATATATATATATATATATATATATATATATATATATATATATATATATATATATATATATATATATATATATATATATATATATATAATATAATATACATAAAAAATCTGAGACCATATCATCTAACTTACCCATCTACTTAAAGTACACAGTGGATACTGAAAAAACTATAACATCTAAAACTGCACGTGGCAGACAAATAATGTGTTTTCATTTAACTAGCAGGACCCGCAAAGACTGAAATGATTTCCCCGTAATATCTTGTGGACGTGAAGCGGTCATGGTAGTTTTTTTTTTTTTTTTTTTATTAGCTCTCTCACCAATTCTCCTCTTTATTTTCTGGTCACATTCGAACCCTCAGACGGCGTCCACTTCAGGAATGGCTGTGCCTCATCCCACGGAGGAGGGAGATTATTTGCTGTAGGGTTGATTTAGTTACCTCTCTCTCTCTCTCTCTCTCTCTCTCTCTGATCTGATATATACATGCACATTCTATAAAAGGAGGTGAAAAGTGTTGCCAATTTATTGACCGGGAAGCTGTTCTTTTTCATTTTTTAGTTATTTTATGTGACCTAAGAGCGGATTTCAGTATCATCGAACCGGAGATGTTTATTAAGCAAACTATCTAACATCTCTTACGGTAGCAGTACTTAGCAATCGTGAATGTAAATCATTTCAAAAGCAAGTAAAATTCACGTATTAATTGCTTCGGTGATATAGGCTCTTTATAGGTCACTGTTGCTGGCAAAACACCAATAGGTTTTTTGCAAGTTTCACCTATTGACCTATTTTCCCATACAAGTAGAGATCGAACTCGGTGGTTTTATAAAGGAAGGGATTTTTGACTCATGGCACTCTTCTAAACAAAGATATTTCGATCTGTAGAAATTAGTGGTATCATTCTTTCACCTTCGTTTTTCTATTTTGTTCCCTTATAGCCTGTGTCATACCTGAGCAGCGGGCAAAGTAGCGGGGAGAGGTCTCAGAGGAGTCATTTAGCAGTATAGGTTGCCGAGGGAAGAGTAAAGAGACGGGGCGATGACGGAAAAAACATTTCAAACGTGAGTCGTACATTCTCCGTTGAACCAGCCCATACGCTTTCACTTCGTAATTACCCATCCAAAAGGACTTTTTTTTTTTTTTTTTTTTTTGAGGGAGGCTGCTTTGTTTGTTCCTGTTTGTTGGTATATATGTTAAGTAACAAGATTAGTAATTTATGTTTAGCCTTTTTCGAAAATTTGATCAGACATGGGTCTCTCGATTGGCGTCATTGGAGAGTTATGGGCTCCCGATACGAACCTCGGATAGGGAGTGGACTGCTCAACATTAGCGGAGTTTTTGCCGTTTCCAAACGCTCTCGTTAATAATGGGGTGGCCTCCATTTTCCTCCATCTCACCCTTCTCCTAGAACTTAAATCTGAAGTAGTCAAAGTATAAAGCAATCTTACAGCTGGGGCAACACATATGGCAAACTCTTTTGCTCTAAACTTTGTCTTAATTGGAGCAAGGTAGTACTTCTGGCAACACTGCTGGGGTACAATATAATCAACCTGACCGGTCAACACCTCTTTCCAGCTGCTGTGCTTGTTCAGCAGTTTCTCGCAGATTCGCAAATAAATCCGCAAGGGCAACGACTTTCAAGTTTTGTGCTTATGTATTAAAAGCATTCAACATGCAGTGGCTGATTAGGTTGTAGGAATGCTTCTTTATATCATTTCATCGTTCTTCTCACTCGCTCCTCCATCATCATCTGCACATCTGACTTTGTTTCAAATCCAGCTTTTTTTTGAACATGAAAATATTTTGAAAATCTTTCAAGTATCTGTGCTATATATTTCCTATTTCCACAGGCTGTTACTGGAATGGCGGTCTATCAAATCATTATCTGTGAAATTCAAACGTCTGTAAAGAATCTGGTATCGTTCATGGGGCGTAGGCTTTGGAAATACTGGTGTGTGAAGACACATATTAGTCAACCACTAATCCCTAACACGACGTTGATATACCTGGGGCATGGGTAACGTTATGTCGAATAGCACTATCAATCCTCTCAGGCAAATATCCATCCATTTCATCTTACCTCAGCTCTGCATTTGACCAGTGACACATTGCCCATGACAATGTTTATTTCGCCAACCACGACTTTAGCTACTTTATCATCCACAAAAGGCCTGAAATAGTCTGGCTCCTCCGTATCATTATGCATTCCAAAATCAGGAATCACTCCACCCATTCCAGAAAAAAAGTGTAAAATGATCTGTTACATCGTCTCTTTCGCCTGTACCCGTCATGTTCAGAAGCTTAATATTTGTAAATATAAACAGAATGTCAGTTTATGTGACGTAATGTATAATTGACCATGTATTACAAACCCCCAATCAGTTATCTTGGTGCAGGTGGGCTGATATCGATTCTAAGTACAAAATCTCAATTCAGTGGGCATACGTGCAGCACAGACGACATCAGTTTTATACCTCTCTTGATGGCACAGTAGTCAAAAGTGACAGTACATCTTTGTTTTTCATCCAGTTCTCAACCAGGCAGAGGTTCGAATCTCAATCTCAATGTTGACGAATCACTTCTTCCAGGGTATAGTTAAGTAGATACTAAACAGTATATATATATATATATATATATATATATATATATATATATATATATATATATATATATATATATATATATATATATATATATATATATATATATACATATATACTCGTAATGTTTTAAGAAGCAATGTTGGCGGAAATCTTTTGGTACCATTGAACATAAGCTTCAATATATTGCTGGTGCACTTGAAGTAATGTTGACCTAGTTTCCCGAGAGTACAATAGCATGATTTTTATCATAAACCTGACGCACCTCAGAGGAGGAACTGTACAGCTGGCCGAAATAAACGATGCCAACATAAATGTCTGATACTGAAATCACTCCAAATCAGCAAAGATTACTGAACTAAGAACCCGACACTCATATACAATACAAAGAAAACTTTCTACATTAAAAGAGTCGAAATATGGGCCCTTGTAGACGATATTCTTCAACAAGAAAAACGGGAAAGTGATCATAAGCGAAAGTCTTATTCCTGAACTGGTGGCTAAGTGGAAAATTATGGGGCTCTCAAAGGAGCACAATTTTTGCAAGGAAAATTCGTGGGAACAAAAAATTGAGGTTGGAAATGCAAGTAAGTCAGCAGTAGATGTCATTCTCAACAGACGATTACCTTAATAAAAAGAATGATATTTATGAGATCGTGCAGTATTCAAAATAACTACTAAGAACGCGACTTCTGCGTAAAAAAAAGGCTAACAAAATAACTGAAACAATTAATGAAATGGTATATGGCAAAGTCAAGATCCATAAGGATGGATATCCTTTGATACTTAATATAAACTCCAATACAAAAGCTCCTGTATCCTACTGCAAAGCAGTTGAACCGGCGACTGAAACTACCTGGATTGCCTTGTGATTTTTAGTCTGCCAGATTCTTAGGATTTCATTGATATTTTAAAGGACAATTCTTCCCATGTCCTCATTGCAGTACAGACGTGTCCTCCCTGTTTACTAAACTTCCAAGTGAATGAAACAAAATTATAATTAATAAAGCACTATATATCACGGTGGAAATAATAGAATCCAGCCCCGCATGTACCGTGGTGTTTAGACTACTTTTGTAGATGTCAGGAATCATATAATTTGAAAAGAAAAACTTCAGGACGATTTTGAGCATTTCGTATTTAGATTTCCCACATGAAGTAAACCAGAACGAATCCCTTCTTTTTTTTTTAAGCCCTTGTGTCGAAGAATTGGGACAAGTACAAATATCGTTATATACAAAATGCGATTAGCCTGTGTACATACTTGACAGGCAATAACGACTGTTCTGAACTTTACAATGTAATAATGGGCCGAAAAACATTTAGAATTACACCGATCGCTCCAACTGTAGCTTTAGTGAAAAATATTCGCGAAAAATATTCGCGAATAATATTCGCAAAATCATAAAACAGCAACTAGGTAAGTTTATGACAAGACATAACATGAGTACAAAACGGCCACCAGTCTAATTATATTACAATAACTATATGTCGAATTCATAAAAAAAACCAGGAACGAGTCAAAAAGGATATGCTAAACAGACGTCAAACCAGTAGACCCAGAGAACAACACCCGGCTAACAATTTACTCTTAAAACAAGATTTTTAACATGATGAAAAATAACCTGACTGAGAAAACAAGCGACTGAGAGGAGGGTCGGTGTCGTCTACCAGTCAGTACCTGTTATGTCAGGCAGGAGGCTGTAAACTCCGGAATGTTCATCACAACCCTTTCACGTCGCCTGACATGACATCTACAACCAGGGACGCCCTAAAGCTATGCATTGCAACACCACGGAGATGAGCACTTGTCAAAAATGCGACAATCTTGAAGCCCTTATCAACTAAAAGAGCCTATAAATAAATTTTTTTTATATATATTTTCTCAAACCGACCTGGGATAAATAAATATACCAGTTGGTAAGTACATCCATTCCATTACTCGCCAATGCGCTGTATATTTGCATACATCTACTCCATTATTATTTTAGTTATATGACTTATCAAAACTATCGATAACATTACCCCTTATTTAGTATTCGACATTGTGTATTATGTTTATGGGTTTGTGTAAAAACCTTTCAATTACTTATTGATTCAAGTGTTTATGCAATAACAATTCGTTTTTGAATCTGCCATCCCGTTTAAATTACTCATGAGTTTAACGACATAACCACGTAAGAGGTGACTTATTGTGGCTTTAGATGCGGGTACAGTATAAGAAATTACTATAGCTGCAATTCAATTTTCATTATTATTTGTTTACCATTTTTAGCTGACTTCAGCACCAGAATTACAGATTTTAGTAGAAAAGGCACCAAGTTAGCTGGAACGTTGTAGGTATGTATAAATGCAGTTGCTAAAAAATTTTACGAAATTCGGAAACATTCTGCTCAAGGTTCAAGATATATATTTTTTTCTAAAATAAATTTGTTCTGTATTTCTGTCCTTGACATTATATATAAATATATATATATATATACTTTTATATATATATATATATATATATATATATATATATATATATATATATATATATATATATATATATATATATATATATACATACATATACATATATGTACACACACACACATACATATATATATATATATATATATATATATATATATATATATATATATATATATATATATATATATATATATATATATATATATATATATAATGTATATATATATGTATATGTATATATGTATATACACATATGTATATATACATATATGTATACATATACATACATATGCATATATGTACTGTATATGTATACATATATATGCCAATGACATAAAAAAAGTTATTTTAAAAAAATTACCAGTTAATTTCGTCAAGAGTATTTCTATATATCGTAACAAGGTAAAAAAAATAATGACGAAATGTGAAATGGGGACACCAAACTATATAAAACACTAATAGGATTTCGTCTGTGAGCAATGATACATAAGCTTACACTTAATTAGTAAATGAGTCGCATGTGATCTTCATTATCATAACTTCGAGGAGAAAGTATCCACTCAAATGGCTCTCACGTCCTTTTTTTCGTTGTATTGTTAAAATTTAAGACCCTGGAGATTAAACTGATATAATTAATGGATAAAGTTTCACTTCCATATACCATACAGATTATTTCATTTACACTCTCTCTCTCTCTCTCTTTCTCTCTCTGTTCATTTTCAAAAGCTGTATAGATCTTATTTTCTTCACAAACTAGCTCTCTCTCTCTCTCTCTCTCTCTCTCTCTCTCTCTCTCTCTCTCTCTCTCTCTCTCTCTTTTCGAAGGACAATATCCTAAAGAACAAAATTCCCCAAAGGAAACATAACTGCAAATTAAAATGTACAGATCCAGGGATGTTATATAGGCTAATATGTAAACATCAATGCGACAAAGACTATAAACTTAAACTGAAAGTGATACCTCAGAAAATAAAAAAAAATCGTTTAATTTTATCATCCTGTCGAACTGCTAGATTTTGACATATTGGAATACTGCGTTTCTTGGCAGTTCGGGGGGCCAGAGACCCAGCTAATGAATTCAGCTAGACCTTTCCAAAATCAACCATAGCAAATGCAAGAGTTCCATTCCCAGTGTATTTACTTGCTGCATGAATTTAGTACGAGTTACGCGTTATTTGCGTTAATTTTAGAAAACTGCACGAACTTTCGACATTGTATAATGACCTATGAAGTCATGAATTACATACATCTAGGCATGAATTACAAACATGTCTTAATTCCGTAAACTGCTTTAAAAGTTCCATCACAGACCAAGAGCGAAGAATTTGGCAAAATTTCTCTGCTCATAGTAGTTGTAAATATAAAAAATCGCTTACCTTAAAGTCTGAATCTTGCACCAAATTATTTTCATCATCAGTTGTTTTGTTAACATTTTCGTGTTTAACAAGTCTTCAGCACACGATACCACACACAACAGATTTGAATTATGCATTTGCGTCTATGGCTCCTAATATCTCAGGTGATGAAGGGAAGGCTTCTCCGTTGCTGCGTTTTCCGATTTTGATGCACAATTACTATGACAATGTATCACTTTCTGTCTCTTGAAAAATTCATTGAAACTGGTAGAAAAAAAAATGTAAATTTTCACATTCGCACAACAGTACACTATTCTCCGAAAATTAAAACTGCTCTTTGTTACTTCTGACTAACTCCACCTTCAATAGGCGACAGCAAAGTGTGAACTACAGTTCAAGCTGTCTGAAATGCCTCGCAGATGCTTCTGTTCTTCAGTAAACTGCCTATTGAAGGTTCAATGTAGAACAACCATCAGCGGACACTACCAAACCACATACCATGCAGAAGAGTCTAGAGTTTACTTTTTAGATATTTCTTGGAGAGAAAACAATGTTTCTGTTTAATGAGGAATATCGTCTTGTTATGGCTGGAGACCTTGTTGTTGTATGCGCACTTTTGTGCAGGTATGTGTGTGTGTGTCTGGGGGGCTGGGGTTTATCCTTCGGGGATTTTGTCCAAGTATACTGAACTTTTCACTTCCGCTTTCTTCTAGTAAAGCCAAGCCTTCGGCACCCATTCGATTTGGTACAAACATTTCTACGCAGTATATCGAAGTTTACTCTGTTACTACTTAATCACTATTAATCCACGAAACCAATGCCATGAAGAACGTAGGACCCAACAAGCTTAATGTACCACCTGCCTCAATAGCCTATCACAAAAAGTTGAAACCAACTCTACATCTCAAAGTCGCATAGCAAATTTGATTACTAATTACGATGTATTATATTATAATTAGCAGCCACAACTACCCATTTCATATCTATCTGTCTATCTATCTATCTATCTATCTATCTATATATATATATATATATATATATATATATATATATATATATATATATATAAAAGTTCCTCATATGTAAATAAATGGAGTAGATAGCAAGAATTTCAACTTTTAATCTAAACATCTCCAAGGTACTGAAAGATTCGTATATTCTTCATCCACGAGACTGTTGCAAAAATTAAAGTTTATATTATATATATATATATATATATATATATATATATATATATATATATATATTGACATAAACTGGGCTCTTGGCTGATGAGAAATTGAAACAAAATTATAATGATGCTGCCACGAAACCAAGAAAGCCCAGCTTATGAGCAAAAGGAAAAGTTATTTGAAAACTTACCTTATATTTTCCTGGATTTACAACTGAATGAGGAAGGTCGCCATATGGGGATTAGAATTCTGTTACAAATTTACAGGGGTTTATTTACAGAGACTTAGCATGTAAACAATGAGAAAACAAAACAACATAATAACCAAGGGGCAGATTCATTTATAGGACACATGGAATAATAATGCAATGATTTGGCAACAAGCAAGTTGATTAATAATGGGGCCAATGTGCAATACAATCAGTCCAATGATAATGATAACATTTAGTCTTGCCCTGATTACATGAAATAGTCTCAGATAATGCAAATGATGGAACTCCAGGATGTGAGAATAATTCATATGAACATTTTCGGGCCACAACGGAATTTAGTAATGACTGCGACCAGAAATTTTCAGGATTTTGGTGGCAGACGAGATACTGAAGCATGGCTTGCAATCGGTCCACGTGCCTTCCCTGAAAGAGACGTTCTAGGCTAGGAATGACGGTACACACTGAAGGAAATGGAATCCCTCTCGTAAATGGGGATACTCTACGCTTAAATGTTAGCCCTACGTAGTCCAGCAGATAATTATAATGGAATCACGTAGGCACAATCTGAGAATCGGAGCAACGTAGGCTTTAACAATGAACACGTGATCGCACTCACACAAAGATAAAATTAACACTAATATGGCTTAACCTAAATAGCCCTTAAATTGCACTGGGGGAGGGATAATTGATGGTTATCACGGGATCTTTACTTGAATTCAAGGCACGTAAATGGCGAGGTATGGGATGCAGACAGGACTTGAACAAAGGAGGATTGCTTGGTGGAGGAAGGAGATAAAGTTTAAAGAAATGGAATTTTAAGGAGTTTAAGTAAAAGGGGAAAGGGCTGGTTATTGACTACTTGCAACGTACGAACCTTTTATGGCTGTTGTTGGCTCCTAACAACCGTTCCCGTTGTCCGTCGAAGTCAGTTCAACCAGCGCAGCAGATAAAATGCAGCACGTGCACTACAGATGAGTTCACAGTAGTGTCTCCTTGCTTCCAAAAACATGGTGTCTTGGGCGTCGAGGTTTTGGGCCACCCGTACCTGCAAGTATGTCAAAAGAACCAGCAAAGAGGGCAGAGGAAAAGCACACTTATCATTAGGTGCCTACAGATTAGAATCCTACCCGGTCCCTAGCGCTAAATGGTCTTTTTGACCTCCCCCATACCTACATGCCTCCCCATTGCGTGATGGGGGTGGAAAAGGGGGATTTTATTGTTTTCTGGATCGTACGATGTTGGGGGGGGGTTAAGGAGGACTATCTCCTCTCAGGGCTAACAGCTACTGTCTGGTTCAAATAGGCTCGGTTCTGTGCGACGCCCACCAATTTCCCCGACCCGATAGGCAAATGAATAACAGATTATTTCAAAATTAAATAAAGAAATGAAATTTACAGGAGGGAGGGATGTTTATCCTTGACAATATATAGTACATATATGTAACGACCCGAGTGGGTCGTTATGCAGGTTCTTTAATATACTCAGGACGGGGCTGTCATGACTGACGGCAGATGCAACAAACAAAGGAGGGAAAACAACAAAAACAATAAAATGAGCTTAATATTAATTTATTTATAATATTTACAAGTGAGTCAGGTCTGGCAAAAAGATAAAAACCATAAATACAAAAAAAACCAAAAGGCAGCACTAAACAAAATCCAGTTAAAATAAACAAAAAAAAGTAGCTTTAAAAAAAAGGCAAAAATAAACAACAGCAGGCAGAAAAAAAAATACCAAACATACGTCCTCCATTGGGTCACCAAGACAGCCCTCAGCTGCACAACAGGGACAAGACCCCACAAACCAGAATACCCCGATGGAGACGTCAGGACAGCCTCACGCTGTCATCAAAGATGAGCAGCTCGTGGTCACACGACTACTCATGGTCACACTCCACCTCTACGTCGTGCTCCACTTGTAGCCGTGCTCCAATTTGCT
>NC_089788.1:22167194-22184694 GCF_040412425.1 Macrobrachium rosenbergii | reverse complement strand
AACAGATAAGGTCAGACTAAATAATCAAATGGGATGGATTAAAGACTTAAATACCAAAAAGTAGTAATTTTAAACAGAATTAGCAATTATTGTTCCACTAATACCTTAGGTAATCTAAATATCTAGATTAAATTGAGTTTGGCGGTAGAGTGACAGAGGTACAAATTGTCTCAGAGGCAATAAACTCAAAGTTGCAGCTACAAGTGACCTCACTAGAGTCAAAGACCTAGACATCTTAGCCACCGGCATCCCTTACAGATGCCTTCATGAGACTCAAAGACCCACACAGTTTTGCCTTGGAACCGCTTAAAAGCACACTCACTAAATTAAACGTCTAAACAACTTTGAATCTCACCAGTCTCACCTTTTTGAGGTGTCATTTCTCGCTGCTAAGTGCTAATTTTGACTTCCGTTTCTCCCATCCTGCTATCAGTCCTTTAAGCAATGTCTTAAGAGAATTGTTCTTTCTCCAAAACTTTATGAAGGTTTTTAGGTACTAGGTAAAATGTTCCTAGGATCATTATCATTCTTCTTTGAAGGAGGAGAAAAAACGACTTGCAGAGTACCCGATACTATGAGTGAAATAGATATTGTAAAGGGAGGGCTTTACTACCCAGGAAGCTCGAAAGTACACACAAGATACAGGTGAACGTCAATGTATAGCAGTGTGTGTTTGGGGGGCTTGATGGGCGGTTAATAAGTCTTCTGTAAGGTGATCATGATACAGCACACTAATTCTGATACAAGTCACTCTTCTGTAATTCAAATAACTATCTCTATCCAGTAACAAGTTATGCTCGACACTGGGTTTTGGCTGACAACAAATGTATACCTAATTCAGTTGAAGCAGCGACTAAAGGACTGAACATATTGAAATCCATGCACAAACATGTGTTTATTATATATAAGAGAAGATTTCGTTTCAGAATAAATTTTACGTTTTCTGAGATTATTTTGTGATTGACATACACGCCAGCGAATACAGAAATGTAAAGCTTAAATATCCTGTTTGTTATATTCTGGCTTTACCCAGGCACTTCCTCTTTAACAGATCCACCAGTCTAATACTATTTGAATTACTGCTAGAGTAAACATGGGTCTCACAAAGGAAACAAAAACCTAATAAAGTTAAAATGATAGATTCTAAATGACAAAAGATCGTGAGAAAATATTCCGATAATTAATGCAAAAACTTTTTACGGGCGCGTTGGTTATTAGAATGCTAATAAAACGTTGGTCGTTCATCTATAATAATTCCATCATTTTCCAATAATTAGCAATGAAAGTGATTTGATATTACATTTATCACACTGTGGTATACTACCCTCTATGCGTACCTGTATAGTTAGTGTCATATTAAAGGGAAATTTCAGAGATAAATTCATCTCTTACCAGAAGATAAATATTTTAGGTTAAGATCTGAAACTGCATCAAGCAAAACCTGAAGTATAGGAAGGTAAAGAAAGAAGGCATACTTGAAGACCGTCTAGCGAAAAAGAAAAGATTTGACTCCACCTTTTTCATGTCTTCGGTAGTCACATCCCATTACCTCGCTGTTCACTCTTAAGCGTAAAAAAGTAAATTTTTTTTGCTTTACAGTAGAAAGATCTTAGAAATGGTCGGGTTCTTCCTTCCTTATTTTGGTCCCCCTTGGAATGGTAAGGGAAAATATTCTTGGCACAATGATATGATCTTACAGCGGTTTCGTTTCAAAAGGCTATCAAATTTATAGTGCTGAGTAAGCTTGATTTTTTTTCTTCACAACATACTTTCATATATTGCAAATGATAGTTAATAAACAGATATTTCTGTGGGTATCAGGCGGACACTTCTATAAAGTTAAGTAATATACCAGCAAAAGAATATTTTTGGAAACGGAATGGTAACAAGCAATACGTACAGGCACACATTAATGAAACAATGATCGTTTCAAGGCTGTATAGAGAATAAACAGAAAGATGAAAAGCATTAGTGAATTCTGAATAAATATCATAGTAATAAACAACAACAACAAAGAAATCAAGAAAATAACACAAAAAATAGATAAGCAAAGACGGTAAAAAGGAAAAGAGAGAGGAAGGAGGGATGAAAAACAATTATACAAAATGAAAAACCGAGTGCCATTAATGAAGCAAATAAATATGAATGACTGCTAATAAAGGTGCGGAATAAAACAAAAAATTAGCTAAAAAAAACGAGAATATCCATACAAAGGAAAGGAAGACAACTGACAAAAATTCTAAAAAAAAATAAACTTTAATAATGACTGATTAGTGACAGAAACTGGGGGGATAACAGCAAGATCAGTCATACCTGGTCAGACTCTACTTGGCGACGTTTGTCTTTTTAAACTGATCAGTGATAACAGGCGATTAAGATCTTTTAGTCAAAAAAATTAAAATAGAAGTTGATGAAAGTAGCGTTTACGGTAATTGATCAGATGCCATTTTCGGTTTCCCCTCTACTCGAATGATAAGTAATATTTATTTAATAGTTATGTTCCCAACTTCAGATTTACTACAAGAAAACAGTATTTCATTAACTCTTGCATTTCAATCCTACTTCGTCGTTCTGTTTGCAAATTAAGCATCGATGCTGACTTTAAGGATCTGTTTCGAATGGCATCACCAGAACAGTTTCCTTCAGTGTTTACACACTCTGGAAAGAAAATTATGCCACGATTTACATTGTCATGGAATCAGCTCAACATACATAAGAAATTTCGCCCATTCAATTACTTTATTTTAGGTTACGTATTAGTTACACCCATCGCATAATCGCATGTTTACAGTCCATGTATATTGAGTTCATGCATATTTATACATTATTATTTGTTTGTTTTTCTGCTGTCGAGTGGTACACTCTTCACAGATTTCTTGTATTACAGAACTGGTCCGCATATAAAAATATGCATGCACTTTTACACACACACACACATATATATATATATATATATATATATATTTATACATATATATATATATATACATATATATATATATATATATATATATATATATATATATATATATAGATGTGTGTGTGTGTGTGTACATTTACCCTTTCATCTTCTTTTACACCTTACATTCACATTTTTTGTCTCGGACATTCACATATCACTTTGATGCTACGCTATCCATCAAGATCAATGAAGGAAACAGGTATGTTTGCGTATATATATTAAGAACAAGGACAGCCGTGCTATAGCCATTCGCTTTATGTGAAGAATCGCTCCTTTACGATCCCATCTGCTTTAAATACCAAGATATTAAATAAAAATAGAGTAAGATAATGGAATATAATCAGAACCGAAATAGGAATTTATTTGATTTGATCCACAGCAAAAGGTTACTTTTTAGTTAAACATCAGGGGAACAGCCGACGATTGCCACTTTGGTCACTCTAACAAGCGTTTTCTCTAACTGTAATATAAATGTTGCCAATATTTTTGCAGCCCAAGAGGCATTATTAAATTAGTGTATGACGTGAGGGTCAAAGGCTAACGAGAATTGTAGCCACAACTACCACCAGGCACTTGTCAACATTTTCAGTTACCATATAAAGAACTGAGGAGTGGTAGTTAACGTCCTCGTTTGATAATCTTGTTTACTGTCATTATCTGGTTTCCTTCACTTCTAAATCATGAATTTATCTTCTATTATTAGTTTCGTAATCATACAGTACCGACAGAAATGGAGGTAATCAACTGTTATGTGATGGACGAGAAAACAATTCTCGATCCTAGGGACAATACGTACCGTCCAAATGCGAAGGCCAAGGTACGTACCTCCATTCAGTTCATTCGACGTGCATTAGGTATACAGAGGCCAGTGATGGAGAGGATTGGACGATAGCAAGTTTAATCATGGTCTAACAAAGAAAAATAGATGATAGACACTGCCTTTTATAGAGAAGGATCGTACTTAATGTGTCCCGAAAACAAACTGTACTCTCGATAATGTCAATACAAAGGAAATAGAGTTCTTTACCTTTACCATAAAGCACTTTTCTTCAAGTGCTTAGTCTTACAATCTGCCTCACATTTGAGGATACTTTCCTACAACATAAAGATTTCCAGATCTATGTTGTTATATGTAACATTCCATCATGATTTGGAAGCGTTTAGTTTTGACAGACATGACATTCAACGGCTGTTCTTTTTTTTTATCCAAAGAGTTGCACTTAATAGTTCGATTAAAGATGGCACAAAGACTCTGGCATCTGTTTCTCTATCCGAAGGGTTTCACCTAAATACTTCGTTACTAAACATATTTGCAATATTAGGCAAAAGTAACTCTAAACATAGGGTGGCATCAACATAATTCATTCCTAATTTTTTAAACCTTTGTTGTCCACATTATACTGGACTCCACAGCTTGAGGGTCATCAATTCCAATGTTGTTTTTGATGGGTTGAAGCCGAAGAATGGTATAGGATGGATATCATATCAATCACCGCTATCTAAGCTGCTTGATCAGCAACGAAAACAAGTCTTGCTAGACTCTTACCGAATATCAATTATGGTACGAAACTTATTCATCAGTCAGCGTCTTCCTCGTTTGCTGCAACAATTCTCAAGAGCTCTAAAGAGGTGGCTGAACTGTGACCTATGATGAATATGGGATATAAAAGAAAAATACACGATACCTAAACAAATGGGAATCATTATTATAACAGAAAATTTAATTACCACTTTTTTAGTTTTGGATTTTTTGGCATTTTTTATTAACTGTCTTTAACAGGGACGAACTCGTTCATGTTTTTTAGACATAAAAAGAAATTATAAAGTATCTTTTAAAAACACCAATCACTCAGAAGATTTGTAACCGTGGCTTGATATGATATTGACCAAAAAACCCTGATTATGAAAAATTCATATGATGCTGATAATTTTTCTGACAGGCAATATCAATACAGCATAAAAAAAATGGAATCTAATTTTCATTACATGTAAAATAGTCTAATCACTGGGGACGCTACTAGTAACCCAAACTCAAAATTAAAGGTAGTATAAAGAATGAGACCATATGTCCCTATCTCAGGGACGTTCGTCTGTTTTAGCTCAAAAACAAAAACCCTGTATTCTACTTACTTATTTCATTCAGTGATCACACACACTGGGCACGGGTGGACACACACACTTGAGAGTTAATTTTATTTTCGGTACCCTATTGCCGTTACTAACAGAAGATATACAGAGGAAAAATGCATGGTCACATATCGAGTTTCATTATAAAGTTATCAGAAGCCCATTCTCAGTGCGAAACGACAGTGAAATTAACTGTTATTATAATGATTATATATATATATACTATATCAAATTCGAACACAGAGTTTATAATTTACACAACACAAGAGACTCTTTAAAAAGGATATATATCACCTACAATACCTATATATATATAACTGATAGCAAGAAAGAAAGCGCCATGTTCTATGAAACTACAATAAAAATGCTATTATACCTTTAGAATTATCCACGATTAATTCAGATCAGCGTTTGCTATGCAACAATCAGGGGCAGAAGTATAGAGTTTGTATGTGTTGTGTACTGTATGTATGTATGTATGAGACTGTGTCTAAGAATGATCGAGCCGAAGAAAAATTCTATAATGATGTGATAAACAAACCTTTAGTACATAAGAATAAAGAGGTTAATAAACGGGGGCAAATTAATCGCTTCACGATAAACTTCATTTGAGATCAGGACATTGTCTAACGATTAATATTATCGACCACCGTTTCTCGACTTTAAATCGGAAATTTCTATATTACCTGCTTTCGTTTTCAATTAGTAACCTTTATACGGTTTTAAATCCAGATTATGGGTGTGCCTGGAGGCAGCGTTCGTTCGTTCGTGTGCAACTAGTGAAGGGTGTTTAGGGCAAGTGTTACGTGCTTTTGTGAAATATATTACATTGCTGTGGGAGAAGCGATGGTAGAAGGACAAGGGAAATTCCAGGCTCTGATTCCCTGCTGGAAGGGTGAGTGTTAAAATACTTTAATTAACATAGTAGTGGCCCATCACTTCTATTATCGTTTTAGTGATTTAGTATTTATGTCATTTTTATTATCAGTTCTTTAACATATGTTTGTGGTGTTGTGATAATATCACAGACTTTTGATTTTGATGTTAATGAGAGGTATTTCTCTTTTGACAGACGTTTCATGGATAAACATAGATAACTATGCATAAAGATGCATCAACGTGGGGCCATAATCAGTCATGGCATATAGCCACCTAAACATGAACTGGTGACAAAATACACCTGCAAAGTTATTTGGGAGAGACATAAAATAATGAGGAACTGTTAGATGGCTTGGTGAGAGGTGGGAATCAATCACCATACATTATGTTTTCTTGCAACTGTTTAATCTTTGCTTTTGGGGTGTGGCTTAGTTGGTTTTGTTATTTATCATGCATAATTTAATTTCAGATGACCTGTTGTTAGACTTGCATAAGAAACTTTATTTTTGTAACGTAGGTTTTTGATTTACACACACTTTAGAAACAGGAACAGAACTTTATGAAAGAGGCGAAGTATTCACGGAAAGAAAAAGAGAAACCAGGTTTGCTTGAGAGAGAGAGAGAGATAGAAAGGTCCTAAAGGCCACAGCTACCAGAGCCGAGGTAAAGTGTCTCCCGTCCATGTATGGAGGGATAACATTATATATATATATATATATATATATATATATATATATATATATATATATATATATATATATATATATATATATATATATATATATATATATTACACATATATATATATATATATATATATATATATATATATATAATATATATATATATATATATATATATATACATACACACACACATATATATATATATATATATATATATATATATATATATATATATATATATATATATATATATATATATATATATATATACATATATATATATATATATATATATATATGGTAAGGTGAGCACTGCTGAAATAAACAGGCAGTGAACTCTGACAATATGAGCACTGCTGAAATAAACAGGCAGTGAAACTATTGCCATGGGACACATATATAACTTTGGAGACCTTATATATATATATATATATATATATATATATATATATATATATATATATATATATATATATATATATATATATATATATATATATATATATTATTGCTGTTGGGTGAGGTGAGCACTGTTGAAATAGACACGCAGTAAATTGGGAAAATAATGGCTCTTTCCCCAGCGCCGCGGGACACGTATTATATAACTCTGGAGATCTTAGAGATGGAAATGTTGCCTAAAAGTTGGAAGACCTTCTCCCTTTTTATTGTAATTTCCATTTTCTTTATCCTGAGGCCACTGAAACCACTTGATCGTTTTTATAGGACACTGGATGCAAAGCACTTGACTCATCATTACAAGAAATTTAAAGTTAGCTAATGGAGGTCTATATCTACACCAGAAAATACTATTGCAAATTTACGTCTGCAGAGTGATATTCTTAAAGTTATTCGAATTGGGTTCGAGAAAAAGATGAAAATAAATAACACTATAGTTTATGGGGTTAATGTGACACGGAGAATGACTATCAGTGTGGCAGGTTGCTATGAAGGTATGAAAAATGTATGAAACTCAACAAGTTCAGTGAACTGACTGGATTGTGTGTCAGATTGAGGTTATGATTAAGGCTGCAGTTGAAATGCTAATTGAAATTATACATCTGTGTCTTCCCAGCCCAAAAATATCCAGTTTTTAAGGATGTTTAGGAATCCTTATCGTTACTGAGTCATAAAGCAAATCTAATTAAGCACGTAAAAATGGTAGTTACTTGAGTCTCATTTGACCTTTTTATCCAGCATACAACATTCTCTTGTTATTATGCCTCATAATTCTATATTCACCTTCTTATTTTTTCTCCATTTTTTATTCATATGATCGCCAGAACTGGAATGAAGAAGGACACCCACTGAACTCAGAATCGCTTTCTACTTGAAACGGAGACATTTTGCTCGAGATGATCAGACTATTTAGACTTTTTTGCCCGAGATGATCAGAATATTCAGACTTTTTGCCTGGGATGAGGAGAATATTTCTCCTCGCAAATGAGTTTTAGCACTGGAGCATTTGTTCATCATGCGTTCCCATCTTTAGTTTTGTCTGTTTACCTAACTCTTCTTGTATCTTAGTTTTATTACAACAAAATTTTTTTATTTTTTTTTATTATTCCCAAGCAAATAACAATCATATTTACCATTAATGATAACAGAAAATTTTCACAGAGCAGGGGTATACTGTACAAAACAAACAAAAATATAAGGTAAAGAAAGTTCAGTTAACAAAGATTATTTTTATGCATTACGAGCAATATCAGAAAGAAAATAAACTACTGTAAAATGTAGTGGATAAAGCAAACCTGTTACGTACGTGCTTCTCTGTATGTTCCGCTCGTTCACTCTTCATTAGGCTCATCCCTCATTAGGCAATCTCATTAATGTGATAATTAGAATCTAGAAAACCGTTTTACGAGTAGTTTCAACTTCAGGCACCAATACATACATTCGCGTCGATCACACAGCCAAATATTAGTCTCAAAAACGTAATTATACACACACACATATGTGTGTGTGTTTGTGTGTGTGTGTGTGTGTTTAATTACGTTTTCAAGACTAATATTTGGCTGTGTAATTGACGCAAATGCATGTGCTGGTCCCTGAAGTTGAAACTACTAGCAAACCAGTTTTCTAGTTTCTAATTATCACATTAATGAGATCCTAATGAGGGTGATCAACAGGAATATATATAATGAGGGTATATATATATATATATATATATATATATATATATATATATATATATATATATATATATATATATATATATATATTATATATATATATATATATATATATATATATATATATATATATATATATATATATATATATATATTATATATATATATATATATATATATATATATATATATATATATATATATATATATATATATATATATATATATATATATATATATATATATATATATATATATACATACATATATATATATACACATATATATACATATATATACATTATATTACATATAAAAAAATACAGCAAGGGCTGGTTCACAAAAAAACGAAAGGATAATGACCACTGCCAAACTTATATTTAAACTACTGAATTGTGGATGAACCTCCTATTCAAAAAACTTCCACACCCCAAACTGCTTCATACACCCACAAGGTTTACAAGCAGCGTGTCTAGCCCCATACACATACTGGTCGATTCCTCTCGATCATGCAAGGACTCTCTCTCCTCCTGGGTGTTGATATTCCTCCTTTCCAGTACCTCTTTCGCTCCATCAATCCATCTCTTTTCAGGCCTTCCTCGCCTCCTTACTGCCAACATTTTTTAATTTTATATTTTTTTCGCCTACCTATCATCCTCTACGGTTTCCACATGAACAATCCATGTCAAAATTCTGATCCACCCTGTCATCTATACTACCCTTTAACACTCCTACAAATTTCATCCTTTTATTTCATCTTATACAAGCAAATGCTACACAAGTAATTCATCTCTACAGCTCCTACTTTCTTTCTGCCATTCACTGTTCATATTTCACTTCTATAGAGTTGAGTTGTTTCTAGATACTTCTCGCTTCCTCTCAGAGTTCTGCACTTTTTTGCTGTACCTTTATTGTGATTCATCTCTTCTCCTATTCTACCATCTTCCAGATCATTTACTCCAATACACGTAGGAATCTACTACCCCTTCCATTCTCTCACTGTCCTTACAAAGAGTCACTGCTTCAACTTCTTGGTTCCAATTTACCCTCATAACCTAATTTCTGCTTATGATTTATCTCAAATTTCTTCTCTTGCAAAGACTTTCAGAATTTAGTCACTAATCTCTGTAGCTTCTCTTCCCTATTCCCAATCCGTAAAGTAATTGTATACAAACGTCAGCCAGTCAGCATTCCATTCATGAACCACCTTATTACACAACTTTGCATCTACATCTACAGCCTTTTATTTGGTTTCTCAAATTCTTATCCCAAAAGAACTTGAATACCCATGGAGAAGTACCACATCATGAGAACAGCCTCATTTTTACATTAAACCAGTCATTCTCTCATCTACAAACTCCAAAAATGTTTCACTTCCAGCATAACTTTTTTTTTTCACTCAGAATTTACCGCCTTTTATCACACACCTTCAAAACATTGCATTTCCACTACATCACTCTTATCATCAGCTTTCTCTAGTTCCATGTATGAAACAGTTTTTTACTCTTATTTTCGAATTTTGCATATAACACCTTCATAAGCACCTGATCTACATCCCCTCTTCCTGTCTTAACTCTTCTTCCCCTTTCAAACTTTCTGACATCTGTCTTACCCTCTCGAACATAATCCTGTTATGCTCAGAAAAGTTAAACCTCTCATTTTTAGTCTCCTCTTTTGCGTTCACCCTTACACAAAAAAATATTTATTACTCTCACCCATACCTTTGGAATCTTCCACTTATCCAGACATACCTTGGTTAGCCCTTCGATCATTTCTCCCCACTGTACTGCAGCAACTCCTTATCAACAGTAACTTTCATAAGGATTCTCAAAATACCTTAAGCTACCCCTTCCATTCTGTTATCTTCTTGCAGAAAATCTTATTCTCTATGAAGTCCTTTTCCCTTTACCCAACATTTTTATTGTATTCTCTCTCTCTCTCTCTCTCTCTCTCTCTCTCTCTCTCTCTCTCTGTATGCATACACACACACAACACACTCACACACACACACACACACACACACACACACACACACACACACACACACACATATATATATATATATATATATATATATATATATATATATATATATATATATTGGGGAGAGAATTGGAACAATTTCTGAAAGTTACTGCCAAGGAACCAAGAGGGCCCGAGTTTATAAACAAAAGGAAGGTATTTGAAACTCAATTTAGATTTTTCCTGGATTTATAAGTACATGATTAAGGTCACCATTTGGAATTAGACTTCTTTTACAATTAAAAGGGGTTTATTTACAGAGACTAGGCAAGTATGCAAGGAGACAAATCAGAATGCAAATTGTAACCAATGGGCAGGCTCATTAATTATATACAGTGAGCAATAATGCAGTACTTGGCAAACAAGCAATTTAAATATGAAGGGGCCAATGTACAATTATCCCCGTTATAACAATAGCTTGCTTATGTCAAAATTACATTAAATTGTCTCAGTTAATTATTCTTCAAAAGGTATGAATTCCAGGATAATGGAATCAATTCATGTAAAAGTTATGTGGGGCCAGCAACGGACTCTTGCAATTGGGCTGCGACCAGGAATGGTTGCGAAATTTGGATGGCAGTCAGACTTAGTAGACAAAGATTGGCGACTGAGCAGATGATATCTCCCCTGTAAGAGAGGTTGTGAGTTAACACCACACGAAATGAGAGAAATGAAATCTCCCTATAAAATATTACACAAATGCACGTTCTTAAATGCTAAACATTATGTAGCCCAGAAGATAATTATAAGAAATCACGTAATCACAGTCTTTGAATAGTAGTGGACTGGGCTCGGAAACAATGAACACGTGTTGCCGAAAAACAAAGGGGCAACTTCAACACTTGTATCACTTAGACTAATTTGCCGTTAATTTGCAGTGGGGAAGGGATAATTGGATATTTATCACTGGATCTTTTTACTTGATTCCAAGGCACAGTATGGGGCGATTTACGGGTTGCCGAAGCAGGACAACTTACCAAAGGGAAATGCTTTTGTGGAGAAAGGAACTGAAGTTTAAAGGAATGGAAAATTTAAGGGTTTTCAGGGAGGAGGGAAAGGCCTGGCTTACTGACTACTTGCAATCCACGAACCTGGTCTTACAGATGTTGGCGCCAAACAAGAGATTAGGCCGTTCGTCGAAGGTAGTTTCACCCAGCGTAGAGCGGAAAGGAACGCAGGACATGCGTCCCTGACAAGATACAGGAGGTCCCTGGCTGGCTTCTCCCAGATGGCGGTGGCTGGCGTGGGTTGTAGTTGTCGAAATGTAGGCCTATCAGACCTGCAAAAGTCATACAGCCAGCAAAAAAGCAGAGGGAAAGGATCCTTAAAGATTAAGTACTTAGAGGTTAAGGTCCTACCTGGTGGCTAGCCCCACTTCCCATACCTATCTACTCCCACATCACATGATGGGAGTGAAAAGGGGGTCCCCATTGTTTCCCCAGATCAGGCGATTGGGGAAGTGATTCCTATACTGCTACAAACTGGCGCGAGCCGCTATTCTCTGGTTCAAAATACTCTCACTGCTACATCGCCCACCCTATTTCCCTGCCCCAGTCTTCAAATGAACAGAGAAACTACATTTCAAAATTAATGATGCACTGGTGTCTAAATGATGGAGGATAAATCCTTGACAATATATATATATATATATATATATATATATATATATATATATATATATATATATATATATATATATGTGTGTGTGTATGTGTGTGTGTGTGTGTGTGTGTGTGTGTGTGTGTGTGTGTGTGTGTGTGGTGTTTGTGTGTGACGTCAAGTATTCACATATACAGAAAAATATATGTGCGTGTAGTGACAGGCTCGTCGAAAGTCTTAAACAAGAAATTGGAGTGAAGCGCAGCAACTCTACAAAAAAAAAAAAAAAACGTAAAAAAGAGTCAGCAGCAACGCGCACAGTGTTTAATTGTTCCGAAATATTCAGAAATTCTTTTTAGTTTTAAATACGATTTACTAGACTGGTAGTATTTTTGCAGTGGAGGCCTGCAGATTCATTGAACATTTTTTCACTCTGCAGGAATCGTTGATCAAATCAAATTGAGCAATGAGCACTTTACTCGTAGACTGTCATAATCGAAATCGATCAGAAAACGTCTGCAAATACTAAAAAGTTAAATCTGGAATTTTACATATATAAGTTTATTTCATAGATTTGGTTATGACGAAATTAAGCTTCTGGAAATTATAACCAAACATCACTTTTAGGTTTATTGAAAGGTCAATAAAAACTCATAAGCCTGGAATCCCAGTGCGTTCGTTAATTTAATTTGGTGGCTAACTTTTAGATTGCAAATTCTTTTTCGAAAAGCGTTGGATTATTTCATTCGTTTCAGCTTCCATTTTGAGATTTTCCGTCCTAAGCTCCGATCACATCGAATATTAATCAAGGTAAGCGTTAAATAATTCTAACAGCGGAGGCTAGTGGGTGCGCCTCTTTGTAGCCGAGCCTGATATATATTATTATGAAAAAACCAACTGAAAACAAAAGTATAAGCAAAAAAGAGTACAGGAAAGCGGAAATAGTTGAATTCCAAAGTTTTTCAAAAGTGAGAGGGAAGACGCCAGGAAACCTAACAAAGAATGCCTGCTGCTAAAGAGTAAAGTGTGTCCATTCTCTTCCGTACAAACGGCTTTCCAGAATATCACTGTACTACCTAATCCTTATCTTCTCCTGCATTTTGGAAAGTCGTCTACGCTTGCCATGTACTCCGAATAAAAGAAATTGCGTAATTATAAGTATATACAGTTTAAGTTTATTGTGATGACAAAATAATGCTATCTTCCGATATTCGCCACAACACTATATATCATTTTAATCTGCTAGGAAATGAGTTCAAGAGCAGTTCGCATGCCAGAAGAAACAATCAGACTTTATCCTTCGAATTCCACACAAACCCTCTGTTGAGGGTAAAGGTGCTTTATATCTCTACATTAGTACGTAAGTTAAGTACATCATGATTCTTTTAAGTACTTAAACTTTGAAATGGCCAACTCATCATCCTAGTGGTAAGCACATTGCGAGAGTTTGAATTTTTTAGTTTATCTCATAAATATTTTCTTATTCCTTCATTATCCATTTTCCCATTCCCTTGAATGCACTGAGTGGAAAAAGTGTATTGGCAGACAGCAATGGGTTGGGATTGTTTAATAATTCAATGAAAACCATAAAATTAAGACTAATTGCAAAATCCATAAATACATCTTGATTCTAATTATCTGTTTATGACTGAACAAGAGTCTCAGTAGGCTATCCAAGTACATTCCTACTGTCTCTTGATATACAAATTGTGATGTGTTAATATTTGTATTAAACTCTTGAGAGGATGAAAAATTAAGCACTTATTCTAATCAGCTTAGCAAGGTTTTCCTTATTTTAAAAAAATTAAAGAAAATTAACGTGGAGTAAATATAATAACAGTTAAATTCCCAAAGGAACAATATTCTTTTTACAAAGCTTTGACAGTGAAAGACTACTTTTAACTGAAAGCAAATGGTGGATATATATATATAATATATATATATATATATATATATATATATATATATATATATATATATATATATATATATATATATATATATATATATATATATATATATATATATATATATATATATATATATATATATATATTATATATATATATTTATATATATATATTTATATATATATATATATATATATATATATATATATATATATATATATATATTTATATATATATATATATATATATATATATATATATATATATATATATATATATATATTTGAATATAGTTTCATTTTAAATCATTTTTGGAGCTTCCTGGGATTTATTATATATATACATATACATATATATGTATATACTCGTATATAACAAATCCCAGGAAACTGCCATGCTTTAAAATTGAACTACATTCACGGATCGATTAACTACAACTTTATAGGGTCACATATCTAGATAGGCAATGCAATCACGCCCATCGCAGACGGTAGTCCCTTTGCAAACGAGTGAGAGAAAATGCCATCACAACACTAAATTATATTGGCGAATTTCGAGAAAATATTTGTTTGTTTCTCGCTGGAATTAGGAGAAGCCATTGGTTGAACGTTTCCTTAGCACGGATTTGACACCATTTACATGCAATTAAATACTTATCCGGCCATTTTGTATTTATGGATAAATAACATAGATAAATGATTTCCAAGTTACCTACAGCTAAGCCAGATTAATACTTAATCATAATCGGAAACTGGCTGAGTTATTACTGTTAACTTCATAATTCTCTACATCATCTTACCTAACTGTTCGACAGGTGATAAATCAGAAAACTAATGGTTTATTGCAATAAATGATCAGGTGTAAAAAAGTGGATGACTTGAAGGTTTCAGGTAACATCAAAGAATATCAAGTAATCAGATTAAACATTATGCTATCCCGATTCCTTACTATTTTAGCCCATTACGTGACAAGGGTCAAAGTTTCTTTCTTCACTGTATCCTGACGAAATTCCATTTTTTTAACATCATGAAAAGTATACCTCAGTTTAACCAGACCACTGAGCTGATTAACAGCCCTCCTAGGGCTGGCCCGAAGGATTAGATTTATTTTACGTGGCTAAGAACCAGTTGGTTACCTAGCAACGGGACCTACAGCTTATTGTGGAATCCGAACCACATTATAGCGAGAAATGAATTTCTATCACCAGAAATAAATTCCTCTAACTCTTCATTGGCCGGTCAGAGAATTGAACGTGGGGCCAGCAGAGTGCTAGCTGAGAACGGTACCCACTTTAACTATAAGAAAAATGAATTTCCTTCTTTTCGCTGTGAAGTCCAATTCTCTTGTATAAGTAACTAATTTAGTTGGCTAAAGTATGAAGTAAACATCAAAACTAAATTGTGCTAAATAACTGTGTATCTACCCTCAATGCAAACTTACTATCTAATCCCTGTGTCTGAGGATACGCTGTGCGCTTGCTTCAGAGTGTCTTTGACTATTTGTACAATTTTCAAAAGAAAAAGACCCCTTCAGGTGAGGAAGGCAGCAACCCAGTCCTCCATTGTAATACAGATCATTCCATTCCACTAATTCTCCCCTAACTTCAAAGCCTAACTTCCTACAAAACTAAACAAACCCAAGGTGTTGTTCGATGGACATTAAATGATTGTGGTACGAAGGCGTCGTTGCTTGATAATTCTACATATTTATTTATTTATTATTTATTTCATAAGTTTCTTCAGTGTGTAAAAAGGCGACTAGTTCGATATTATTAATTGTTGTGGTTTGAGTCAGTGCGCTCGTTCCATCTTAAAAAAAATTATTTCAAAACAACTGAATCTACCAAGTGAAATCATTTAAGGTAACTCTGGTTATGGCAGCAAACAGTTCTAATTTCCCGTTTAGCGCTGAGGTTCTATTTTGATTATGTGAACAGATCACAATAGATTTCTTAGTTGTGATTATAAACAACCAATGTTTACATTAATTTTTTTTCTGCAAACTTCATGACTCTCTACTTTTCTCTAAGCTCAAAAAAATAAAAAAAATGGGGGTCCCAGTTCCTATTTCACAATCTCCTTATACTAGATGCTTTCCACAAATGTCTAAGTTTAATTATATCAGTCTCTAAGTTGCGGATGCCATATTTTATCAATAATTTAGAAAACATCAGAATGGAGGTGCTTATGACGTAGTCATTTTGTCATGAGATTCTTATAGGAGTAAATAAAGTCGATACCAAGCGATCTAAATGAAACTTCATGGAATTAATCTCCGATATTGTTTATTTTGTGTCTGGATTCATTTACTAAATTAGATGATCACCTATTTCACAGACGCGAGAATCAGCAAATAGATAAATAAATAAAACACAATTTTCAATATTGGAAGATTTGTGATGATCTGTTCCCCATTGTATTAAAAAAAAAAATACTCACTATATTCGATTATTTATCAGAGAGACAAATCATATTTATATTCTGACACAAAATGAAAATTCATTTCACATAGATTTCTAGTAAATACAGAGTGCGCACTTATGCAAACATACTGTTTCAACAGTTACGGTCGTTAGCTCAGTTTGAAGACATTAAAAAAATAATATTTATCAATAATTTACAAAATGACTTACAAAGGAATTCTCTCTGTATTTTAAACAAACAACTACAAAAACAGACAAAAGCGCTTTAGGTGATGAAATGATTTTGTTGTATCCTTAACGAGTCTGGTATATAATATATTAATTGAACAGATTGCCCAGAACTTAGTAAAATACCGGAAGGAAAAACATTTGTGAAGGTCTTAGCACACAAAGGTGTTCTAGAAAAGAAAAAAAGATTTTCCAGATACCCAAGGAAATATCCTTAGCCTTTTGGCTGAAACATCATTCATAGGCATCTGGAAAAAAAGTCAACTTGCCCAAACTCTCAAATTGAACAGAATAAAAATCCGTATATTTTTCACTCTCCTGATGACATCGGTAGTTTGTGATTTTTGAGCTAAATAAAAAAAAAAACCTGATGCCTATGTTTAGAATTTCCATGGTAATAACTCTAGGGAAAATCACATCGGGAGACCGGCATATCCATCTTGGAAAGATCACAGAACGCTAGTGATCAATAAGATATAATTCAGAGAATTCGGGGATTTTCGTAAATAGAACGACACCATAAACTGGAGTGA
>NC_089788.1:22154694-22162194 GCF_040412425.1 Macrobrachium rosenbergii | reverse complement strand
TTGCTACAGACCTCGAGATTTTAGAAGTTCTATACCCATCAAGATAAACCCTTCTTTGGCTAGAAATGTGGCTGTAACCTCACTTTTGTGTTTTTTAGTTGCGTTTTTCTGGTTTGTATATTGATAAGTGTCTTTGTTGTCCCTTTGTACCTTCCGTTTTTGTGACTTAAATTCTTATATTTTGCTTTATTTTATTTTATTTATCTATTTATTTTGATTAGCCATCTTTTAAACGTATTATTATCCTTTTTATAGTAATTTTACTGTATTATTTTGAATTTCATTATACGAATTGTAATGTCCTCATTTTAATTTTGTAGGTTGATAACGAGTAAGAGTACTGCTCGAAACCATTTCCATGCAAGTCCTTTTTCCGCCTAACAGATAACAATAAACATCGTTAATCACTGCCTATTAAGCCTGAGCATTATTACCAGGCCATAAATCTTATACATTCGCTTCTTCGTTCGAGACTGAAAGACCCGTTATTGTGCCATTGTTCAGTCATGTGAATTATGGCTCCATAAACAAACATG
This sequence comes from Macrobrachium rosenbergii, assembly GCF_040412425.1. Taxonomy (NCBI): domain Eukaryota; kingdom Metazoa; phylum Arthropoda; class Malacostraca; order Decapoda; family Palaemonidae; genus Macrobrachium; species Macrobrachium rosenbergii. The sequence goes on along the minus strand of NC_089788.1, from coordinate 22,161,658 downwards.
TCACCTCCCTTACTGGAATTAAGGAAAGGAGAGAATCCGTATCAGAAGCATTTTTAAATAAAAATAAACCCTTTTCTTGTCGCTTCTATATGTGGACATTCATCGTGTCTATTAACTTGTTTCTTTTGTGTGAGTTAATGTATATTTATTCTCTCTCTCTCTCTCTCTCTCTCTCTCTCTCTCTCTCTCTCTCTCCTCCCCTTTAAATTTCAATTAATTTTGTGAATATCCTACATGTCAAACAGCCATATTTCTTCCTCCGTTCAAGAATCTATTATTCCATAAGGAACTTTGCCAACAGCGTACCTCTAATAGTTACATATATACATACATACAAAATGCATAAATACATATATACATATACACATAACAGTAAACGAAATGAAAGACGTCTGGCATTGGGCAGCTACAAAAAGTGATATCTCAGCAGAATGAGGATGCCAATGCTCTGTACAGCACGTGTCTCGCTCTGTACTCAATTTTTCTTTTTTTATTAGGTGGGGGCAAAAGTTCCTCAATCGATGTCGCTGAAGGTAATTATGTCCGCTTCCTCCTGCTACTGGCCACGCATCATAGGTTACAATGATATCGCTGGTAGAATTTACTCCCCGGTACTAATGGTGGTGCTGTTGAAATAGAATTCTTGGGAGACGACCAAACAAGATACTTCCCAGCGGTGGTCTAAATCACTTTTACCATCGCTGGGGAAAAGTGAACGACTACTCCGACTAACTTTGTGTAAAAGCAAAAGATCCTGAGAATTAAATTGAAAAGCAAGTTTTTACGGAAAGACCTTCCCACATTTAGAAATAAAATAAACAGTTAAAATAAAAAAAATAATGTAAAAAATAAAGCAAAAAAAAAAAATCAAGGAAACCCATAGTAAATACGTTCAATTATTGTGTATTCGAAACAAAATGAACCATGGAGTTGGTGAATGGTGTGGAATAAGCTAAATCTATGAAGTCGTTGTTGAGCTGTTATTCAGTTGATTAAACACCTTGCTATTGCATGCCAGAGTTCTGTCCAAATTAGCCAGCAGCTTCGTCCTTTTGACAGAACTGAATAACAGCCCGAATCACATATTGGCAGCTCTGCTCAGGTCAAGATTACAATTAACAAAAGTCCCAGTGCACCCAAATGAGGAGCGCCAGATATGTAGGTCTAGGCATACTAAATACTCCATGAGTGGGAACAGGGTCACTTAAAACAGCAATGAATGATATATATAGCAGGCAGCCTCCAACCTTAACTTATAAATGACAAAGAAGAGCCTCCTTGCAATTAATCAAGTTAGGGACAGAACTGGAATAGATATTATTTCCTTTTGTGCAGAGAGTGTATAAATGTTAGCTTTCTAATTATTTCAACAAGGGTGGAAATACGTTAGATTCATTCATTGTTTTATGAAGTGCCTTTATGATAGATACTTTAATATAAGCTAACAAGCTCCATCTTCATTAAGAAATAGTTATTTCTGAACTTCTGAAATCGCGGAACTTGATCACCAGCTGATTATTCACGATTCTCTTTGAAGGGCCTGGCGTGTCTTTCGCGGTCAGTTTTGCTGATGGGGTTTGAAATGAATTTGAATCCTAGTAAATTATCTTTACAGAGAATATGTTTTTCTACAGCTTCTATTTATTCGTCCCATATCTGCTCCGCTTATACATTTTTCTCAGACCTTAATGAAGGCCCTATATTTGCTGTGCGCTGTTGGAGAAAGGTAAACATCGCATGTAACATAGTCCCCAGAGATCGCCAACGGTTCAATGATCACTAAAAAATAAGTTTGAAATTACAGAAAGGTAAATACCATTGGAAGTCACTGATACTTCAGTGATTCCTCGGAAGCAACTCGACAAGTTTTTTTTTTTTTTTTTAAGATCGTATGTGAATTATTTCCACAAAATAAATTATGGAAAATAAATATGATCGAAGCCTTAATGTAAAAGATAGCTAATGTCAGCAAAACACCACCTATCCTTGAACTACAAAAATGACAGAAGAAATCCACGTTTTTATGCCCTCGATTTTCCATTTCAACTAACCAACTGAAATCGCATTAATAAGAGACGTGTAACCTTTTGCGACTTCAGTATTTTTGGACATATCTTTAAGAGAGAGAGAGAGAGAGAGAGAGAGAGAGAGAGAGAGAGAGAGAGAGAGAGAGAGATAGAGAGTTCGCCACTGAATCAAGTAAAAGTTCGTCCTGAATCAAGAAAGAAAATGTTCGCCCCTGAATCAAGTAAGAAAAAGTAAATATAATTATCATATATGATAGTCGTTCACAAAAAGATTTAATTTTCGTTGCTATGCTTCTAACATCTCTGGTTCTGGACCTCTAAAAAAAAAAAAAAAAAACCCTCAGTACTCTATATTAAATAATTCCTGACAATTATTCTTTACAGAGAAATCGATCTTATTTAAATTACAAATACATCGTCTTTGTAATCGTAAATGCTCACAATCACTAAACATACGCTTATACTCTTCACCAAGAAAAGTGGCCAGAATATGCATGTATGGGAAATGCTTCCAAGCTTTACAAAGGACTTCATAAATGTCCCACAGTCTTACTTGAAAATCTCATCCCTACTGCCCTTCAGTTATAAAAGGCAGCTCCATTTGTACTTAATTACAATTATTTTCTGTCCTGAAATGGACTGAGGTATTGAAAATCAGACGGCCATATTCCCCAGAACAGATAAACAGAACGAACGAGAGTAATATTTTCGTCCTTTTTTTTTTTACATCGTTTTTCCTATTTTTGTGGACTATTTTTCATCTGATAAAACTGAAACCAAAAACAGATAATGAGGGAACAAGGAATTTTAAAGCTTACAGGTGGCGAAGCACCCTACTCACAAACAGCTATAACGTAAGTAATCTGTCATATGACCAGGAGTTTCATTCGATTTGCGGATATGCGAAGAGAATAAATGTTCAGCAATGAACGACTCTGCACCTTCTGCAAATACCGGAAACTACTGATGGAAAATTGAGGTGAAAAAATACGTAATTTTTGCCCCTTTGTGAAGTTAGAGATTTTAATTTTCTCTGCTGAAAACAGAATTCTGGAATGATCATAAATCTGTGCCATGAATTTACATGTGAACGAAGATATGCAAAAGTTACGAAATGCAATTTCACCATTTAAAAAGTACACCGATAATTGGAGGATAGTCATTATTGAAGCAGTGTCTATTTGGACATTTTTCTTTACTATGATCGGTTCATATGAAATCCTTTACTGGTAATACGAAATTATTCGTTTTTACTTAAGAACGGAGAATACAGCGGGTGGGCGGGCGATGAATCGTAATATTAAAGCCAAAGAAAAACTAAAGTTTCATATTTTTCATTATACGTAATTAATTTCTCTTCCCTAAAACACGAATACAGAGCAATTGGAATAATATTTCCGTAATAATTTGGAAAGGATTTTTGAAAAGAGGTTTATTCTTTCTGTCATTCGTCACGGAATGAATTTTGGCCTGGTTAGCAGAGAAGCGAGTAAGGAGGGGAAGTGGGTAGTCCAGCCGCGTAAACGAAGGACCTGATGGTGTAAGCAACGAAGCGTAAGAGCAAGAATATGTCATATAATTGATTAATCAATTTTGTATTGTACCAATGATACTGTCGTAATTGTTATTTCACTATCTTCATAAGGAATTAACATTCATCCGAAAATATTATTTGTGATTAACTTTCTTATAGTAAACAATAAAAAGCTTCTATAAATGTAAAGTTTTCTGTGTATTTGATTTGGGGAATTTGTAATACAATTACTGTAAAGAAACTTTTCAGTGTTTGCAGTTATTTCAGGGAATGTGAGTAACTCTTGCAAAAACGCTGAAATAAGAAAAAATATAATTAGAAAAATAAATATATAGACAATTGCAAAATTCAGAGACACTAAAGCGACTTTAACAGTAATCGATTAAGATATGAAATCATTCGGAAATACAAAAAAATTTACACAACTTTCCACGACAAAGATCATTAGGAACAGAAAATCAACTTACTGATATGGCAACAAAATAATTAAATGAAAAAAATCTGGTTACAAATAAGATTTGATCATAAAATGAAATGTGTATGTATCGGCTGTCAAATTTATTATATCGAATAGTAGGTTTAAAATGACTAAAAATTTCAGATATTACTTTTGCTACTACCCTTAAGCTATTCAGTTTGTAGAATTTTTTATGCACTTGACTTACATGACCGCACCAAGCCAGAAGTTACGCAAGCACACATTCATATACACATAAAAGCGCGCGCGCACACACACACAACTCATATATATATATATATATATATATATATATATATATATATATATATATATATATATATATATATATATATATATATATATATTACATCACTTTTATTACACATCATTTACAATCAGTAAGCTACAAACGTCCTTTAATATCCAATTCGCTCTACCTCGAAATAATACATTTTCATATATGTTACCGAAGGGAAATTTTTAGTTGATAATAGTTCGTCGTCCCGTGGGCTCGAACCAGCGAAGGACAAGAACTCAGGACTACAGTGGACGCATTTAACCCCCGCGTCAGTAACATATATGAAAATATATTATTTGAGGTAGAGTTGAATTGGATATTAAAGGACGTTTTGTTGTAAGAATATATATATATATAATATATATATATATATATATATATATATATATATATATATATTATATATATATATATATATATCGATTATATACGACGATGATGAAGGCGGTAGCCCAATATAGGTGGAGACCAAGGGCAGATGGGAGGCACACTAACAATCTACAGTTTTATTGTCCGACGGCGTTTGCAATAATCCATTGCATTTTCAAGGCTGCATTTGACACAATTTTGTTTAATAAAAAGGTACGTCACTATATAAAATTATAAAGAAAAAAATATAAAAATAAAATAAAATAAAAATGTACATACATTTCTTAAAATATCTTAAAACAAACCACCCAGTACATGGCTAAAAGTGACTAAACAGAAAGAAGGTAAAACTACTCGAAAACAAAGAGAACAGCAGAGAAATCACAAAATAAACAAGGGTGTTGAGGACGTCTGGGCATTTAACGAGGGAACGAGTGCAGTTTAATGAAAATTGACTCTAAAGTCGTAAGCTCCCTCGTGTTGTTGGGCTGAGGCTATTATTTCGAAGTTTTTCATATCAATCTGCGTTTTGCAGATTGCAGAGTGATTTCTTATATTTGATAATTCAGGCCTGGACAATCTGCATCCCGTCTATAACTGACGCCCTGATTGACTACAGACACGGACTTTCAGTAGCCGTCTTTGTACATCCAACGTAGGTTCCCAGCTCGCACTTGGGACAAGTATATTTGTAAATGATGTTGGATGCTAGAGACGGGCACAGTCTATCCTTAGATCTGAAAAGAGACCCGAGCGTTAAAGGGTTTTTTCGGAATAAGTTTCATATTTACAAACGGGAATTCTTTGCTAATGATCTTTATAACTTTTTGCGAAACTCATCGTTGAACAGGAAGGGAAAATTAGCGTAGATATCAAGTTTGGGAACATCATAAATGACACGTGGCTCACTAAAATTCAAATCTAACAACTTTCTCAAAATTTGTAAAAGTGTTTTAGGGAAAACACTTATTTCTAAAAAACCTGTCAGGAACTCAATTTCGCTGTGGAAGCCTTGCAAAGACGATGTCAGAGTAAGGGCCCTGTGGAGGAGTGTAAAAATAGCATTTAATTTAAAATTAAAATGACAAGCACTGTAAAAGTGTACCCAACCCAGTAAAGGTGCTCTTTCTGTATATACTGGTATGGAAACCCTCCGAGTCCCTTGAAATACACGGTCCAGGAAAGGGAGTTTGGATTTTGCATATTTCCTTCTCCATAGTAAACTTAATATTGGAGTGCTGGGCATTAATAAAATCTAAAAACAGGTGAGACTGAAATTCATGTCTAAAAAGAACGAATGTGTCATCCACATAACGTCGATAAAATAGGGAGGCAGAGGTTGGAGGGGCAGGAATCTAAGAATGACTCCTCCAGGGAGTTCATAAAGATGTTAGCGAAGGTGGGGCCTGAGTGGACTACCCATCGCCATCCCTTCCACTTGTTTGAAGGAAGTACCATTAAAAACGAAGACCGTGTCCCCGCACGGCCAAGTTAAGCTGTTTAAAATGAGACTTATTAAAATTATGAAACATAGAGTCTTCGTCAGGAAATAATTTGCTTAAAATAATATTATTAGTTTCTTCAACAGGGACATTAGTAAATAACGACTCGACATCATAGCTAACCATATAAAGGTCCGAGTCCTGTTTAAGGATCTCGTTCTTAAAATCCAAGGAGTTCCTGAGAGTGTAGGCGTTGTTGGTTAAGTCTCATTTTAAACAGCTTCTTAACTTGGCCGTAAAAACATTATCTTCGTTTTTATGGTACTATTTCTTCCAAACAAGTGGAAGGGATGGCGATGGGTAGTTCCACTCGGCCCCACCTTGCTAACATCTTTATGAACTCCCTGGAGGAGTCATTATTAGATTCCTGCCCTCCAACCTCTGCCCCATATTTTATCGACGTTATGTGGATGACACATTCGTTCTTTTTAGACATGAATTTCTAGTCTCACCTGTTTTTAGATTTTATTAATGCCCAGCACACCAATATTAAGTTTACTATGGAGAAGAAAATGCAAATCGCTCCCACTTCCTGGACCTACGTATTTCAAGGACCTCGGTGGTTTCCATACCAGTATATACAGAAAGAGCACTTTACTGGTTGGGTACCAGTTTACAGTGCTTGTCATTTTAATTTTAAATTAAATGCTATTTTACACTCCTCCTGAGGGCCCTTACTCTGACATCGTCTTGGCAAGGTCAGTGTTCCTCGAGTTCTGACAGGTTTTTTAGAAATAATTGTTTTTTAAAACACTTTTACAGAATTTTGAGAAA
>NC_089788.1:22142194-22152194 GCF_040412425.1 Macrobrachium rosenbergii | reverse complement strand
GGAAAGAAGAGAAGTTATAGTGCTGTGTATCTTGAGTCGAAAAAATCTGGTATCAAGCCATTTCATGTTATCAGCAAGCCCAACATCACTCAGCAACAGAGAGAAGACCGTGCATGGTTTTGTGGTTCATTTCTTAAATATTGGGATGAAGCTGACTTTCTCCATGTTACCGCATCAGATGAATTCTTCATTTACACAGTCAGGAAGCCAAATCATAAAAATGACACCATTTAGGCTGCAAAGTTGGATGATATCAGCGGTGACATGCGCTATTTCCAAGTTGTGACATTTCCTGAATGTTTGGGAATTTCTCTCTGTTTCACAGCCAAACAGTTAATGTGGATCATCAAAGAAAAAGGACAGTCATGGAATGGCGAATACTTAAGAGAAACTGTCCTTACTGGTGGAGTATTTCCTTTCCTCAAAGATCCTGAAAATGTGATATATATCTGTTGAAGAAGTCACATTTTTGCATGATAAGGCACCATGTTTCAAGGCTCTTTCAGAAACAGGAGCTGTTTTCAAAACAATGGTATCGATTTCTTTCGTCAAGTGAATTTCCAGGTAGCTCCCTGACCTTAATGTGTGTGAAAACATTGGTAGTATTTAAAGGATCGTGTTGAAGCACGCACAGTGAACTATGATGGTATACCGAGCCTCGACGACCTGCTAAGAGAGTTGACCGAATTGCTAAGGGAAGTGGGGTTTGAGTCTCGGCTATTTTTGTGATTTGCTGAAATCATACCCTCAAGAATGCAGGCTGTGGTACAGGCAGATGGAGGCCACACAAAATATTAAATACTCAGAGAGAAACAAATACCTGTTCTGAATTACTTTTGTTTTTGTCCATATCAATTTAAGTTTATGCTGTAGAGGGGGGGGGTGGCTAATTTCGAAACACCCTGTACATACATATATTATATGTGTTTGTGTGTGTGTGTGTTTGCTATTTTAGGACAAAGATCCCCTATAATTAAGTGAAAAAGATATTCAGGTTATTTGCCTCCATGCAGTTTCTTATAAGAGAGTTATAATTTTATATCTAGAGAAATATACGTATACATATTTGAGTTCGATAGATATTTTTTTTAATTAAAAAAAAGGTAGATAGAGGGCTTATAAACAGGACCTTGATGCGCCATCTATATTCATAAAAACATACATAACAAGTCTTTCAATACCGTATGTCCTCTTCCCTATACCCAGAGACAGACTTTAGAAAGTGCGTTTTATTTGAAAAAGACTGTTGTCATTAACGCTCCCATGACAAACTGTCGACGGACCACCTGTCGCAAGACTAGGGGTCGATATATTAAATGGTGATGGTCAAGAACTGATCAAATGCCAATGGTCAAGAAGTGATCAAGTGCCGATGGTCAAGAACTGATTAAATGCCAATGGTCAAGAAGTGATCAAATGCCGATGGTCAAGAACTGATTAAATGCCGATGGTCAAGAAGTGATCAAATGCCGATGGTCAAGAACTGATTAAATGCCGATGGTCAAGAAGTGATCAAATGCCGATGGTCAAGAACTGATCAAATGCCGAAGGTGAAGAAGTGATCATGTGCCGATGGTCAAGAAGTGATCAAATGCCGATGGTCAAGAACTGATTAAATGCCGATGGTCAAGAAGTGATCAAATGCCGATGGTCAAGAACTGATTAAATGCCGATGGTCAAGAAGTGATCAAATGCCGATGGTCAAGAACTGATCAAATGCCGAAGGTGAAAAGTGATAAATGCCGATGGTCAAGAAGTGATCAAATGCCGATGGTCAAGAACTGATTAAATGCCGATGGTCAAGAAGTGATCAAATGCCGATGGTCAAGAACTGATTAAATGCCGATGGTCAAGAAGTGATCAAATGCCGATGGTCAAGAACTGATCAAATGCCGAAGGTGAAGAAGTGATATATGCCGATGGTCAAGAAGTGATCAAATGCCGATGGTCAAGAACTGATTAAATGCCGATGGTCATAGAAGTGATCAAATGCCGATGGTCAAGAAGTGATTAAATGCCGATGGTCAAGAAGTGATTAAATGCCGATGGTCAAGAACTGATTAAATGCCGATGGTCAAGAAGTGATCAAATGCCGATGGTAAAGAAATGATCACATGCCGATGGTCAAAAAATGATCGAATGCCGATGGTCAAGAACTCGGGACCTTTATAACGTCAACAAACTAGGTTTCAGCACATCATCATTATCGCACAATGCTCTATGGCAAGGTAACAATCTTCTTGCAATATTTAGGCATTCAAATAAAAAGGAGAAAATCACAAAAAATAAGAACTAAAAGTTGATCAAATACAAATCTCTAATATATAAATATATGAAGACCCTAAGCCAACTTGTCCTGAATTTCCAAAGACCTTGGATTAAAGAGTTTTAAAATGTCGTTATTATTTTTATTACCAAGAGAAAACGTGAAAGAGGGAAGGGCGGCTGCCTGCATGCAAATACGTACGTACATACATACATAAAACACACACGAGTGTCAATATATATATATATATATATATATATATATATATATATATATATATATATATATATATATATATATATATATATATATATATATATATATATATATATATATATATACTTATCATAAATAACCGAGCACCTACTTCATCCGTTACAAAATACATCTTTTACATAATGCAGTGTCTATAAGTTTTAATTTCCTGGCTGCTATTCAAGCCTACTTTACATTCACTAGAAGCTCGGAAGTATAATTTCCTTGTGACTGAATAAAAATGGACACATACACGGCATAGCATGTTGACGTTTTTGAAAAAATATGTCCAGTGTAGTAAGAAATTCAAACCTTTGAAAATATAACTTGCGTCAGTCAGCAAAGGACGTAGGTCTTCTATTCGTGTATATACATTCCAATAAAATTCTTACCGTGAGGAATCACCTTTTTATTCAGAACGTTATGTATTCAGAAAGGCAACAAGTTTTACGAGGGCTTTTATCAACGGGTGTTATAAATCCCAATCTTCAAATGATATGCATTCCTGTTTTGAAATATGCTACAGCAAGGAAATGTTATGGAAAAGGAACTAAGTATTTTTACCACTTATCAATTTATTTTTTTGCTCAGAATTTGCTTGCTATATTTTATCATTTATTCTTTCCTTGTATTATTTATTTACTGGTTTTATTGTGTGGACAGCTGGCGCCAGTTAGCTCTCGTAATGTTTCCTTGATTCTATGAAATTAGCAAGTCATAACCATTCTGATTCCAATTTGAAGATTCAAAACTACTTTATCATTTCCCACCCACTTGTCTGGGAAACTTAGTAGGAGGGTCCCCCAGTTCAACTTTGGTAGCTGGGCTTCCCAGCTAAGCGCCCCTGCCGGACTTGGGTCGCCATTATCAATATCATAATTACTGTTATCTTCAACTTTTTTTTATCATTTTTGATGTTCTTGTAGTCGGTTATTCAGTATTTATTCGGCCAGTCATGTTTTTGCTATTAGAGTCAAAATGATTGATTGAAACAAATTATTTATAACATAAAGGAGAAAAACATGCTATAGGTAAATACGTAATACAAAAACTGTAAGGCTCCCACTATGAGTAAAGCACACCTAAGCCCCCACAACAAATTTGTTATTCACTAAATAGGCGACCTCAACACTTCCTTAGATGGAAGAAGCACCTGGCGAAAATTCAAGCACTGAGAAAAAGTTCAAATGTAAGGGTTGATGCCAACAGACGCAATCGCTGGAGGGAAAAAAATAAATCTCCGAAGGTTTATATCCACTGATATCCAAACTTTGCATTTCGCAAGGGACCAATTTCAACGACGCCTAAAGCGGAAAAACCTCATAGGTGTTCTGCAACAGCCAGGCCATAAAAAATTTACTCCCTACCAATCTGCATAGCAAAGCAAACGACCTCGCATTCAGGAAATGTCTTATTGTTTCTTTCAGAGCAGTTTTCCGGATGCAATGTATTGATTCTACTTTCACGACCCTTCCTATAATTACGACATCCAGTGTTGTCTCTTCGTGCACTATATAACCCTCCGCTCTGCTAGGAGAAAGATCTCAAATTTCGATATCCACCAAATGACATCCTCTCATATTTTTCGAATCAGTCAAGAGTCACAAGATTAATCGTTTCTATTACTGTTGGTCATTTCATACTCAAGATTTTTCCATAAATTTCCCATTCACTCTGTGACATTTCACTAATTCTTTCGTTTCCTCAACAATTACCAGGATATCATTTTACATTATTCTGGTGATCTGACAGTCATTCATTTCCGCATCCCCATTACGGAGCATCATAAAGCTACGATAAATGCCGGAAATAACACAAAACTGTAATGCGGAGTTAAAAAAATGCGGAATATCTTTTAAACAGCATGATATATATATATATATATATATATATATATATATATATATATATATATATATATATATATATATATATAATGTGTGTGTGTGTGTGTGTGTGTGTGTGTCTGGGTGTGTCCTATATGTCTGTGTATATAAATACGTATATCGTCGATGAACATCTATGGAGAAAACTTCTACAGCACCAGCTGCTGCTTTACACACTTGCACAAAAGCCTCTTCAGCAATGTGTCAAACCTTGCACGCACTTTCTCACTCACTGGATGTCAAGGCCACTTCCTACCAGTACCTCTTTTATTTCGGCTATCCTTTCCCTTCTAGGTCTTCCTTTCTTCCTTCCTTGCAACAATTCTTTCCACCAATCAATCATTCTCCAAATATCCCAAATATCCCTCATCTATACCCGCACCTAAACTAACCTTTTTATCACTCCTACGTCATTCAACATTTTTCACTCTTAATCTTTCTTATACTTCAAATATTACATTAACAAGTAATGTAAAGAGCTATACCTTTCTTTCATTCTTTTAACATCATTTATTATCCACGCTTCACTTCCAAAGGACAGAATTGGTTCAAAAATTCTTAAAATACATTCTGACCACAACATCCCAAACTACATTTACAACCCAACTCATCCCACAACTTTGCACCTATACCTTCTGTACTTTCTCTCACTTTTCAAATCACTCCGTCCATAAAGATATTAAATTGCTAAGGAGGCATAACACACGCTTGTCGTAGGCCCATTTTTACACTAATCCAATCACTCTCACGCCTACTAACTAAATACGCATTTCACTTCTATCATACAAACTTGTTAATGCTCTCAGCAAATTACCCTCTATACCATATACCTTAAAAACCTTCCTCATAACTCTCTGTTTTCTTTAATAAGCTCTCTCTACGGTCGTATACGCCACATACAACTTTATACTTTTACTTTAAAAATTCTTACAGAAATTTTCATAATATATACATGTTCCAAACACCCTCTTCCTTTTCTAAATCAAAACTGTTTCCCCCATCAAATGGTGAGTAATCTGTCTTACCTTCTAAATCAAAATCCTAGCTCAACCTTCCCTGCTATACCAAACAAAGCTATCCCCAATAAGCCTTAGTTTCCTCTATCACTATTACCCTTTTACAAAGAATATCTATCCCCTCAGCCATTCTTTTGGAACCTTTCCCTCATCCAGACATACCTCACACACCTTGACCAGCAACCCAATCACGCTTTCACCACCAAGTCACAACATCTCACTTGTAATCCATTCAACTCATAAGTGTCATACCATTTCTTACCTCCTAACTGACATCATAATGTCCTCAACCATAACTTACAAAAGCTTTTGTAAACTTACCTAACCCCTTCCACACTTGCGTCATTCAGCTCTGCCTCAGATTAAACTTTCATATTCAACAAATCCTCAAAATATTCACTACATCGACCTGGAGTGCATTCTCTTCTAACAGCATCTCTCCATTTGCATATTTTATTGCGATATACATTTACTCACTTATATAACAATTTGCTCTTACATTTCAGTAACGATTCCATTTCGTTATTCTCGCTTAGTTTGGTGCGTAAAAAGCCCACAACCAATATCAAATCACATCTATGAAATCGAGCGAAATATTTTGTGATATACTATCCCCGTAAATATCATAAACAAATACATTACAAAGGATTTAACCCTAGTTATTTTGGAGAAATTTCATGATTGATGCGATGGTTTTAATAGACCGCCAAATTAAGTTATTTGTACAATACGAACATTTCTATCAAATAAAAAAAAAGTAATTTCCTAAGTTCTTTTCATTGTCATGGCAAATGTATCACAGCAAAATTTTTTATTTCGTTCTGAATGATACGTTTTCAAATTATAGCAGACTTCACCTTTGTGCGTAGTACTGGGCTGATATTCAGCATAAATTCTTAAGGCTTATATGAAATTACATTTCCAATTTCATTTTGAAAAATATTCGGGAATACGCGTGATTCATAATTTTTCTTTTACCATAATAATAACCTTAACTATTTTCTATATAATCTTTCTTTCTGTCAGAACAGGATAATGGTCGCTGCAATCTGTATAAACTATTCTATAATGACTACTGTATGTAACTATAGACAATCTTGCTCTAAGGAAGCCTTGCCCAATTTTGTTTTCAGCTGAAAAATTTTCTATTATTCTATTCAGAAGGCATATCGTTCCCCCTCCCACTCAGCCTTTTAAAATTATTCTCCACTAAAACGAACGAACGTATCTGGTCATTTTGCTGCAACTGGTTGATGGGGACAGATTACGTTAGGTCAAGTTAGGTAAAAAAACTGCGTTAGATATCTTCCTGTTTAAATGAGGTCTTGTCCTTGCTGTGTGTGTATATATAAATATATATATATATATATATATATATATATATATAGAATATATATATATATATAGTACCAATATATATACATATATATATATATATATATATACATATATATATATATACATATATATACATACATATATATATATATATATATATATATATATATATATATATATATATATATATATATATATATATATATATACATATATATACATCTATATACATCTATATATATATATATATATATATATATATATATACATTCATATATATATATACTATCTATATATAATATATATATATATATATATATATATATATATATATATATATATATATATATATATATATATATATATATATATATATATATATATATATATCATATATATATATATATATATATATATATATATATATATATATATATATATATATATATATACCTTAATATATATATAAGAATATATATATATATATATATATACTAGCAGAAATTTACCTCAATATTTCTACAATGGAGATAAAGGTATACAGCAAGAACAAGACCTCATTTAAACAGGAAGATATCTAGCAGAGTTTTTTTTAACCTAACTTAACCTAACCTAATCTGTCCCCATCATCCAGTTGCAGTAAAATGACCGGACACGTTCGTTCATTTTAGATTAAGCCAGTTTGTAACAGACCAGATACATGTTCTTGCTGTATCTATATGCGTCTGGAGAAGGGCATTAAAGCCCTTGTTATTCCGTGTGCTGGCTCTCGTGAATCCGTTAACCATCTCTTCGTGGCCCTCCGTTCCTGTTCTTGACCTTTCTCTCTCTGTGGCTTCTTCCAGGGGCGCTCTGTCCACGTTGTCTTCTGTGATTTAGTTTGTCGTCTTATTCGTTGTTTCTTATATAATTTTCTTTGATACACTATCCTGAAAACCGCTTCTAGTGTTGACATGTAACAATAACCGAAAACGACACATATCTGTCTCATCCATAAATTTTGGGGTTGCTGAGATGAATGGTGACACTTCCGATGCCCTCTAAGTTCAAGTTCAGTCCTGATAGGAAGTGGGTAGGTGAGAAGGGGTGAAAAATAAATTGTCAAAAATGACAGATATTAGTGTCTAATCCATAGTTTTCGAGGGTGCTGAGATGGATAGTAACACCGTGGATAGTAACACCCCCGATGCCCTTTAAGTCCAAGTTCAGCCCCGATAGAAATGGGGAGTGAGAAGGGGTAAAATAAATGTAAAAAATGCTGGGCAATGTAATAAAAGCAACTATCTTAACAGGAAAGGGAGAGAGAGCGGGTAAAGGGGGTGTTAAGGAGGAGAGAGAGAGAGAGAGAGAGAGAGAGAGAGAGAGAGAGAGAGAGAGAAATTTATCAGTTGTCATTCAGAGTTTTCTGGGGGCATCAGGTTGGTCATCTAGTATAATATATATATATATATATATATATATATATATATATATATATATATATATATATATATATATATATATATATATATATATATATATAAATATATATAAATATATATATATATATATATATATATATATATATATATATATATATATATATATATAAATATATATATATATATATATATATATATATATATATATATATATATATATATATATATATATATATATATATATATATGTATATATATATATATATATATATATATATATATATATATATATATATATATATATATATATATATATATATATATATATATATATATATATATATATATATATATATATATATATATATATATATATATATATATATATATACATATATATATATATATATATATATATATATATATATATATATATATGTATATATTTATATATATATATATATATATATATATATATATATATATATATATATATATATATATATATATATATATATATATATATATATATATATATATATATATATATATATATATATTATATATATATATATATATATATATATATATATATATATATATATATATATATATATATATATATATATATACATACATATATATATATATTTATATATATATATATACATATATATTATATATATATATATATATATATATATATATATATATATATATATATATATATATATATATATATATATATATATATATATATATATTACTAAATGTATAATGTGGGCCTTGCATACTTATTGGGCAATGTGAATGGCCTTGTCACATATATATAGGGGTTGCATCAACAATGTTTCTACCACTAGCAATATCATTCCATTAATCAATTATACAGTTTATTATAAGAGAAAATCTCAAAATAATGACAAGAATGTATTGACAATTAATTCAAGGTTGTGGAGGGTCACTAGGGTCCTGATACATTACCGCAATGGTTGATACTTGAGAAAATACTTGATAAAAATTACTAAAATGGGGACAACACACGAGCAGGACGTGAGCCTGCACTACTGAGGGGGGACTGACAGAATATGTGAATTACTTCTATGGGTGAGAGGGCCTTCTTGGCACTTGATGCAGGAAGATTCTACAAGAACACCCATCTTAGCGGGCACAATGGAAGCATACAATCTGGACAGAGTCGGTTCACTGTGTCAGGTGCGATCTGCAATGATACAGTCAACAGATTACCTGATGAATGGATTTTGGCACTGAGGACGGTTCTGCTGAAGGCAGGGGATTCTCCTCCCATAAATATTCACAAAGCATAATAATTACACTTCATCACCGCACAATAAATATCAACAAACAGGTCATTAATATTACTCCAGGTATGGAAAGGAAGTTATGATGAAAATTAGTGATAGAAGAAGGAAAGGTGACCTGCAGTTTCCAAGTCTCACATTAACTTATCATCAAGGGTCTCTGTGGACTATTGATGACGGACTATTGATGACTGGTGGACACTAGGTCAAGAGGTAAAGGGGCGAAGGAGTGAGGCTGTGTCGCCTATCATCTGGTTCTCTCGGAATCTCAAGTCATTCTCTCTAGTAGGTGCCGGTCAGCAGCTCCTTTTATAGTCCCTGACCCACAGGTCACATATGCATGATGGGAGTTGAAATCATGCGGTTCTCACTATCACAGATGCATGATGGGAGGTAGGCCCATGCGGTCCACACGTGGCACCGTACTTAATCTGGTGCTAATCCTTGGACGGTATGAGCCATCTGTACCCCATCTTTCTCCTTACTAATGGTGCCT
>NC_089788.1:22132194-22139694 GCF_040412425.1 Macrobrachium rosenbergii | reverse complement strand
TATATATATATATATGCGTATGTATATATATATTTATATATATTTATCGTATGTATATGTATATTTCATAGTTTTCCTGCAAATGAACAGCAGAATTTACATGTTACTGATTAACCATAGAAAGTTAATATCGTGAAACCTTTTTTTCTTGTGAAAACCTCTATTGTTTCCTAAATCTCTAAGAACTTAGTAGGGAAAACTGTCCGATAGTTTTCACATTTTCATGGGAAAGTGTTTCGAAACATGATGCTTTCATGCTCACAATACTAATAAAAATAAAGGGCTTACATCGAAATTTTAATAAATCCATAAAATCGGCTAAGATTGAACAAACTACAGAGAAATTCTACGGTGTAATTATTAATAGCAGAAAGAAAGAACTGACTTGTCCAGTTCCATGGCAAATTTAAAAGGCAGGATTTCCTTGAAACACAATTCACTGTCTTAATTGGCTGAATGAAAGTGAAAAATGTTACCTGTAAAAACAGCAACTATTGGTAAAGACTTGTCTAAGGCATTTCATATTTATATTTACAGTAGATCTTACTGCTGCCCTCTCGTTATTATACAAATCGATAAATAAGTGTGCTCGCGTGCGTGCACGTGCATGCCCGTATGTGCGCTGGTAAGGAGGAAAGAAAGAGCGAAGTAAAACCAGAAACTGAATATTTGTCACAAAATCCATTACAATACAATGCGGATAAACTCCGGAAATGTTGAATGACTACTTGTCGCTTAAGTTAAATAATGTATAGTCGTTCCTTTTTCCTTTTCGCAATGAATAAACTTATTTTCCATTTGTGTTTATATTCACAAAGCAAATAAAGACTTTCAAAAATCCTCTCATTAAAACTAATGGGTTCGTGTTACCCTCCTATTCGACATCTTTCTCATTGACCACCTATGAGAAGTTTTTAACCTAATTCATTTTACACACCTCTGACATTTTGAAAAAAAATTCTCTCCTATTTCCTATAGTCGTCAAATATTTCGAAAGAAACTCGAGATTCCTTATATAGATTTACCCATGATACTATTATCATTTATCTGCTGATCTTTATTTCATCTTCATTATTGGCAAAGGACGTTACTGTTTTAGCAATTAATTCTTTTATTTTCAGTTACAGAAAATAACTAAATCAACCCCATTCTGAACCAGTTGAACGGGTTTTTTCCCAGTATTTAAATTTTGACTTAATGTCCTGGAAATATTTCTAATCTTGTAAGCAGATAAACATACATTCAATAAATATCTAGTGAACTCAATCTAAAATCCTTTTTATATTCATTTATATTTGACATTGCAAAAGATCCAAGGAGCAAGCTGCAAAACACTCTTTCTCTCTCTCTCATCATATATATATATATATATATATATATATATATATATATATATATATATATATATATATATATATATATATATACATATATATATATATATATATATATATATATATATATATATATATATATATATATATTATAAACGACAGTTGTATCTTAATGTTTATATATAAAAGTCACGGTGATGTGATATAAATTCATTCTTATATACATACATTATATATATATATATAATATATATATATATATATATATATATATATATATATATATATATATATATATATATATATATATATATATATATATATATATATATATATATATATATGTAAACATTAATTTATATCACAATGTGACTTTTTATATATATAAAATTAAAAAACTCACTCTACCTCGGAAATAACATGTATATATATTTACCAAAGGGGAATTATAATTGATAAGTGGTTTATTGTCTCACGGGCTTGAACCGCCGAACACGAAAACCAATAACGTTCAGTGACGCGCCTTAAACCACTCGGCTATCAAGAGAGGTAATGAGTACCGACTCTCCTGTTAGTACAGTACAAATCCCCGTCGAGCGTTGGTATTTGTACTTAGCGTCAGCATCAACCCACCTCCACCATGACAGCCGATTGGTGCGTTTTTATCACATCACCATGATTTTATATATGCAGACATTAAGCTACAAATGTCATTTAATATTCAATTCCTTCCACTCGAAAATTAAATATATATATATATATAATATATATATATATATATATATATATATATATATATATATATATATATATATATATATATATATATATATATATATATATGTATGTATGTATGTATGTATGTATGTATTTATGTATGTGTATATATATATATATATATATATATATATATATATATATATATATATATATATATATATATATATGTGTGTGTGTGTGTGTGTGTGTGTGTGTGTGTGGCCTTTTCTGGCTCCAAGTGGATATAGCCGTCTTAAGTGTCTTTAGGAATAAGGCTGCTGGCCTCCCCTGTTTTTCATGACCCCCTAAGTCTCTGGTTCCTATTTACAACTGGATGGTCCAGTAGTTGCCGGAAAGACGGGAGCAATTCACGAAGTAGCAAACATGAGCATCGCACTGCAACAATTTTGAAAGACCTCAAAAGATTAAGCTAATAGAGGTAAAACCAAATGTTCTAATGAAGCAATTAACAGACAACAAGGAACAATCCTGAAAAACATTGAGTGCAAATACCAAGCTGAATATTTGATTACGGCAATAAAACTTGCGTCAGATCAATTAAGTATCCGATAAGAAGTGGAAAGCTATTGGTACAACCGGAACTATGGCCGACATTACCAAATTTTGATGGCCGTATCCACTTAGCTTATCACGAGAACAGAGGGTTATTACAGGAGAAAAGGCAGCATGACGCTGATGAGTGAAAAGCGTTGGAAAAAGTATGTATGACTTCCAGATGTAATTGAGCTATGAAGACGCTGTACTTTACCGAGTGTAATTACTAAATCTACATTAACAAATTTTTATAACAGCAATTTTTATCGCAACTTTTACCGAATGAGTGTCTTCAGAAAATGAAGATTAGAACACACATTATGAGAGAATGCTCACATAAAAGACCACTTATCTACTTAACTTACATAGGATTCTATTAAAAAATATTGAACTCTCTTCCTCACTTTTTCTCATTTCTGTAATTAAGGGACAAATAGGTTATATTTTCACCAGTGTATGTGTCTGTGAGATGAATGCATGCTACAATGTAGAATTATGGCACTGCAGATTAGGGCTTTTGAAAACCACCAATTGAAAGCAAACAGACAAACATTAATGCTACCCAGGGATTAAATGTGTGAAAAAGCAGTTCATAACCGCAAGGACGTCCTTGAAGACAAGTTGAAAATTAACGCAAGAACTGTTTTCAACCTATGAATGGGTGCGTCTGTACAGCTATGGAATGACAAACAGCTTTTATTCATAATGCAAAACACCGAAATGACAATGCCATGCATTTCTGAGCGTGGTCCACCATCTCTGCCTCTGCGACTGTATCAGTTACTCTTGTTAACCCGCTGACTAATCTGGAAAGTAATTCAATTAGACCAGAAATTCATTTGGCCCGTCTTTTTTGTGATGCCAACGGCTTGAGCATCTAATAACTTTCAGCCTCAGGCAATTAAAAGCAGAGTTGCAGGAGAGCCTTTTGACCTATGAACTCCGGAGGGTTGGCATTTAACTTCTCCGGATAGCCACGTTAATATAGATGTTTCAGTCCAAGTGAGTTAGAAGCATCACAGTGCAAGCTAATCGTTGATTATAGCTGCAAAAGCGGATATACTGCACGTTCATCTCCTCGGGCATGAAAGCTCGAGAAATTTCTTTACATTCTCTCTCTCTCTCTCTCTCTCTCTCTCTCTCTCTCTCTCTCTCTCTCTCTCTCTCTCTCTCTCTCTCTCTCTTTTTACGTATACACATGCACAGTATGTTATGTATTATATATATATATATATATATATATATATATATATATATATATATATATATATATATATATATATATATATATATATATATATATATATATATGTGTGTGTGTGTGTGTGTGTGTGTGTGTGTGTGTGTTTTTGTGTGTATGTATGTATGCTGCTATTAGTTTCATTTTAGATAAATGCATTAATTTTTTATATTTTAAATTTTTGTTTAAATATGGTATTCAGGTATTCAGAATTAGCTTGTTTTTCCTCCTCACCGGTGGTTCGCTTGTTAAGCATAATATTTAACAATTGTTTTCCTTTACATGGTCTGTGGGTGTGTGCATGGCCTCCTTCCCACTCTCCCCGTGCGGCAGAGGGGTCTGTGGAAGCTCCTGTTGGAGAGTAAAGTCAGTCTGTTTCTGGATCTTTGCCAGAGGTGCTGAGTTTGCCTGTCTTTGCTGCTGGTTTTTGGTTATTACCTGCTTGCTGGTTGTGGCAGCCTGATTATTTTTGGATCCACCTTGCCCTGCAGTTGCAAAGTTTTAGCTGCCCTTTATCGTTCAGCACCATTGATCCAGTATCACTGTCGGTGGGACCTTTCTTGTCCACGGTAATATAATTATTCATTGGTTAATAACGTGTGATCACGGCCTCTAGTCCACTGTTGACATATTACGTGGACCCATTATTTGTCTATTATCCACATCTGCCCGAGTGGATCCTGTGATACCCCGCCATTGGGAGATTCTCCCCTGACACTGGGAAGATATTCATTCACCACTGAGGAGCTGTTTGTGTATTGAAATTAGAGTGTATCATAGTAGGGTATTCTATCTTTTGGCTTTCCTCCTCCTTTCTGGACCCCCTCCCTTTTTTGGTATAAGTGTGTTGAGGTCTGTCTTTAATTGTGTAAGTGTTGTTTACAATTAAGGGTGTGTGGTTTTCATTTATTTTGTGTATTACTGAGGTTCAGGTGTTACTTCTGTCTGTGACTTATGTATTATATTTAAGAATTTTTCTCGCACACAGTTTAATTAGTGGTACGCTTCCACCTATTGTGGGCTTCGTATCGGTTTCGTGAATACATTGTTTAAGTACTGAAAGTATTTATGGTGTAGTGGAGAAGTATCCATTACAATATATATATATATATATATATATATATATATATATATATATATATATATATATATACATATATATATATATATATATATATATATATATATATATATATATATATATATATATATATATATATATATATATATATATATATATATATATATATATATATATATATATATATATATATATATATATATATATATATATATATATATATATATATATATATATATATATATATATATATATATATATATATATATATATATATATATATATATATATATATATATATATATATATATATACATATATATATATATATATATATATATATATATATATATATATATATATATATATATATATATATATATGTGTGTGTGTGTGTGTGTGTGTGTGTGTGTGTGTGTGTGTGTGTGTGTGTGTGTGTGTGTGTCAGAAGAAGAGATGATGGTGAGAACGGAAACCACCTATTTTAACAAAGCAACTGACAGAAAAAGAGCAGTCTTGAAATAGAGCGAGTGCAATAAGCAACACCGAAGAATATCTAATTGTAGTAATGTAAATCTCTCTCAACTCTAGTACACGAGCAAAGCTACTGGCGTAACCAGAGCTATGGCCGACATTACGATATTTTTATGGCCTTGTCCACTTTGGCTTATCAGAAGATAAAGTTGTATGACCAAATTATGGGGTGATTTCCCAATAAAAATCGCCATCGTTAGAACCTCGGAGGTTCATACTAAGTGCAAATGTAGTTTTACGGAGTAGGATAAAATTTGTCATTTCTAAATCTCTTCCAACCAGATGTTTTACTGTATGGCCTTTTCAAATATATACTGCATGCAAAAAAGTCATTCAAAAGTCAGTGATTGATTCTTTATTTTTCGATAAAAATGAAACTGATCAAAGTCTTGAATTATTCCGCAATTCATTTTCATATATTTTCTTTCAGCAACACCATTCAAAAACAGTCTTATTTCTTGTTAACTTAGATTAAAAAACTGACTAAAATCACTGGCCAGCATGAACACGAAGCACTTTTCTGACTTGAATCTCCTGATGCAGTTCTGATTAACCACCTGGCAAAATCTGCTCCATGGAACTGTATTACACTATTAATATTCTCATTTGGAGCCCATTTCCTTATTTACTCTACTTAGAGACATGACTCATAGAAAAGATATGAGAGAGAGAGAGAGAGAGAGAGAGAGAGAGAGAGAGAGAGAGAGAGAGAGAGAGAGAGAGAGATAGGTGTCTGAGTGTGTGTGAAACAATATAAGAATTCCATATACTACTGCCACCAACATATGAGTCTTCATTTATAAAGTATATATGGGCGGGGTGTCTAGAAAAGTACGTGATACTACAGTATCAGTGAGTGGGAGGGCCTTCAGTAATGACGTTTTACTAGCCCCTATCTATGAGCCTGCAATTTTTGGCTAAGTTTCCCTTTAAATTTCTTTGATTTACTCTGGTAAGTGCCTTAATTATCAACATTAGACATCACTGCATATTTTTGACAATTGAGCTGTGGCTTCAAACTTAATCTAAAGTACAGTTTATAGTTAAATGTTAAGTATTGTTTATGCATTTATGTTAATGTGAACATATTATCAACATTTACGCAACCACAGTTATGACTGGCAAAAATTTATAGGATAATTTATTTACTGATTGCGCAGTCTATCTGGACTCGCTGAAGTTTCTGTAAAACAAATATATATCTCCAACCGTTTCAAATAGGACAATAAAAACTATTGATACTCTTCAATGTCAGCTGGCCGGAAGAAAATTATGAAGTATTATGGAGATACTCCTTTATTCAAATCAAATGACCTCAATCAAAATTTCGATACACAATCGCCTCCACTTCAAGAAAAAAAAAGAACATACAAATATGCTAAAAAAATAAGCTAAAGTTTTCAGATAGGGCAGTAAAAAGTTTTGATGGATTCCTAAAACTGTCCGGGGAAAATATTTATCTCTGGGAAACACTCATTAATGTTCTTTATAAAGGCCGAAATATGGACGAAAAGTTTAGAATACAAAGAAAATATAAAGAATTACTATCTTTCCTTTCAGATTGGCTTTCAACTCTTTTACTATTGGATCAAGTACTAAAAGAAAAGAAGGAAAAAAAAAAACCGGAGCCAAATTCCACAGGTAGCGAAACACAACAGCCTCTGTTTCCAAGACGGAAGCGTTTTAAGAAATCATGGAAATGGGAAAAGTAACTGAAAATGTGTCAGTAGTTGGGAGCGACGGTGGAAGGAATGAATGCCCTTATAGATTCCGTACATTTCGTTCACTAAGCACACTGTGTAGCGCTATTCGTCATTAGGAAAATTAAAAATGATTGATGTGGCGACCTAGGGGTATTGTCTGATGGGAATAACTGAGGAAATATTAGCTAACCGGTTAAACTGTAACTCGTTCATTGGGAATAAAGGTTATTAATTTTTATTTTATCAGCGTGTTAAAATTTTAACTGTAATATTAAGTCTTGTTTCAGCAATCTT